>NC_134359.1:277106910-277244830 GCF_048569485.1 Anomaloglossus baeobatrachus
CCTATCTATCTATCTATCTATCTATCTCTCTATCTATCTATCTTTCATATCTAACTATTGTATCTATCTTATATCGCTATTTATCTGAAATTATTTTTAGTTCTTTCTATCTATACCTCATCCTAAGAAATGTAAGAAGTCCCCGCATGGTCCTCAAGACCTCAGATGTCGTCTGCATCCCTCCCTATTAGTCCCTCTGCAGCCACATTGTTGGTCCCATAGACAGTGAATGGGTCTCTATTGCACTTGCTCGACCACTGCACCAGTCAGTGGGGGGACCACCTCTGCTGGGGGTCACAGCGGTCATACATTTATCACCTATCCTATATTTGGTTGTCTCCCCATGTACGTTGACCATAGACATGAGATATTTGTCTGCAGACCACTGGCAGATCCGGCCATACATGATGAGATCTCCTTTATGGTGGTCATACCATTAGAAGTAAGGGGCTTGTCGGGGTGTCTGCTCTGGTACGGTGAGATTATCTTTGTCAGTATATAGGTTAATTATAAATTACAAGGACTAACCAACAGCAAGATGGCTATTAGCTCAGAGGATCGGGCTGAGAGTGCAGGCAGTCTGGGAGCAGCCGGGTGGAGGGTTGTGTTGGTGCACACAGATTGCACCCCGGGGGATGGCACGGATGTTGGTGGGGGAGGACGTGCCCATTTCCCGCAGCAGCTGCTGGTGAGAGAGCCTGGTACAGACCCATTTTTCATATTCCACAGTTTAATGCTACAGGCTGCTCCCAACCACAACCAAATGGTGCAGCCTCCTGTGTATGGGACCCCTGAGGGCCAGATGAAGCCCCCCGGGGGAGCACAGACTGCTGGTTACATCTTGAGCACCAACAGAGAATATTGCTAACCCTCTCCCTGCCGGTAATTACTAATCATGGTATCCAGGGCACAGCAGCAATCTGTGCGGGAATCTATCCCACAATATACACCGGAATTATCTATCCCCCGCAACTCCACCATAGATATTTCTCCCACAGAACAACTATAAGATATAGGAACGAGGACGAGGGAATCCATTCACTACATACAAGATGGAGGCTCAGCTAATCCACAGATCAGGCCCCACAACAAGCCTCATCCACGACCCACGGATACTTCTGTGAGAGAGAAATGGACGGTCCCTATAATTCCCTTCTCAGAAGAAGTAATCTTATCATCGAGCCATGTAATATCTATCAATTTATCTAATCGTGTAATCTATCTAATATCTATCAATCATCTATTGATCTATGTAATATCTATCTGATATTATCTATATATTATCAACCTCTAACATATCTGTGCTCTTATGTAATATCTATGGATCTATTTACCTGTATACATATGTACTGTCCATCCATCTATCTGTCTATCTATCTATCCCTCTATCTATCTATCTATCTATCTATCCCTCTATCTATCTATCCCTCTATCTATCTATCTATCTATCTATCTATCTATCTATCTATCTATCTATCTATCTATCCCTCTATCTATCTATCCCTCTATCTATCTATCCCTCTATCTATCTATCCCTCTATCTATCCCTCTATCTATCTATCCCTCTATCTATCCCTCTATCTATCTATCCCTCTATCTATCTATCCATCCAATATCTATCTATTTAGCCCTCTATCTATCTATCCCTCTATCTATCTATCCCTCTATCTATCTATCTATCCCTCTATCTATCTATCTATCCCTCTATCTATCCCTCTATCTATCCCTCTATCTATCTATCTATCCATCCAATATCGATCTATTTAGCCCTCTATCTATCTATCCCTCTATCTATCTATCCCTCTATCTATCCCTCTATCTATCTATCTATCCCTCTATCTATCTCTCTATCCATCCAATATCGATCTATTTAGCCCTCTATCTATCTATCCCTCTATCTATCTATCCCTCTATCTATCCCTCTATCTATCCATCTATCTATCCCTCTATCTATCCATCTATCTATCTATCCCTCTATCTATCCCTCTATCTATCTATCTATCCCTCTATCTATCTATCTATCCCTCTATCTATCTGTCTATCTCTCTATCTATCTATCTATCCCCATCTATCTATCTATCTATCTATCTATCTATCCCTCTATCTATCTATCCCCATCTATCTATCTATCCCTCTATCTATCTATCTATCTATATCTATCTATCTATCTATCTATCCATCCCTCTATCTATCTATCTGACAATCCCTCTGTCTATCTATCTATCTATGTATCTATCCCTCTATCTATCTATCCATCCATCCAATATCTATCCATACATCCAATATTTATCCATATCTATCTATCTATCTATCTATCCATCCCTTTATCTATCCATCCAATATCTATCTATCTATCCATCTATATTTATCCATCCAATATCTATCTATCCCTTTATCTATCTATCTATTCAACCAACCCTTTATTTATCTATCTATCCATCTATATTTATCCATCCAATATCTATCTATCTATCCCTTTATCTATCTATCTATCTATCTATCCATCCAATATCTATCCATACATCCAATATTTACTCATCCAATAACTTTCTAACTATCCCTCTATCCATCCATCCAATATCTATCTACATATCTATCTATCTATCCCTCTATCTATCTATCCCTCTATCTATCTATCCCTTTATCTATCTATCTATCGATCTATCTATCTATCTATCGATCTATCTATCCCTTTATCTAGCTATCTATCCTTCTATCTATCTATCTATCCCTTTATCTATCTATCTATATATCTATCTATCTATCTATCTATCTATCTATCCCTTTATCTATCTATCTATCCTTCTATCTATCTATCTATCTATTTATCCCTTTATCTATCTATCTATCCTTCTATCTATCTATCTATCTATCAAAACACTTTCTTACAAGGACAATTCATTATATTCATTACAATCTTGGACATAGTCTGGTATACCGGGATTTTCCTGATCTGGACTTGACCCCATCAGAGGTCCCACATTTGACTGTAATAATGCCATCTCCTACAAATCCACCCACGTCTGTCTATGTCCTATTCATCCTATTCACCATCATCAACAGATGAGGTTGGGCATCCATTACCCTGCAGACCACCAGGACTGCAGTTACTATGGGGCCGTGCAGCTTGTAGTCTGAGTTCTGCTGACAGATATTTCCAACAAGCTCTGATAATAGGAAATCAGATGTAAGAACTTGTACCCTCGTCTACATTACAAGTCACTTTGAAGAAAGATCCCTAATTACCGAGCTACTGGGGTGTATGGTGTCAGCCCGACTGTACCCCCATATCTGCTATGGAGGAAACGAGGATACTGGGTATTACCACACCAAATGCTTCGTTTCCACTGGAGGAAAGCGATGGCCATGCTGTCTGGCAGCCTCATATCCCTCAAACGTTAATATATGGCCGGTGTGGGGCACAGTTATTTTGGGACAAATCAGAACAATTCTAATGATTATTATCCTGTGTGATTAAGAAAAAAACTGTGCAGACACGGAAATATCTACGGACAGAACAATATTATCACCAGGTCTTTATTGTACAGAACCATCCGATCAGAGAAAAATAGCTAGAAATTGTCCAGGATTATCCGTATCACATCATCCTGTGACCGAGACCAGGGAAATCTGAATTACTTCATATCTGGGATAGAAGATCCTCAGACACTTGTATTATACGGATGGAAGATTCATGGCAGCTCGGGGAATATATATATATATATATACACACCATATATTATTATACGCTAGAGTCAGAGCACAGATAGATATTCATTATAATAATTCATTATTTCTCAGTATCCATCCATCTATCTATCTATCCCTCTATCTATCTATCTATTCATCTATCCTATCTATCTATCCCTCTATCTATCTTTCCCTTTATCTATCTATCCATCCCTCTATCCTCTATCCCTCTATCTATCTATCTATCTATCTATCCCTCTATCTATCTATCCCTCTATCTATCTATCTATCTATCTATCCCTCCTATCTATCTATCTATCTATCTATCCCTCTATCTATCTATCTATCCATCTATCTATCTATCCCTCTATCTATCTTTCCCTTTATCTATCTATCCATCCCTCTATCCCTCTATCCTCTATCCCTCTATCTATCTATCTATCTATCTATCTATCTCTCTATCTATGATTCTATCTATCTATCTATCTATCCCTCTATCTATCTATCTATCTATCTATCCCTCTATCTATCTATCTATCTATCTATCTATCTATCTATCTATCTATCTATCTATCTATCCCTCTATCTATCTATCCCTCTATCTATCTATCTATCTATCCCTCTATCTATCTATCTATCTATCTATCTATCTATCTATCTATCTATCTATCTATGATTCTATCTATCTATCCCTCTATCTATCTATCTATCTATCTCTCTATCTATCCCTCTATCCCTCTATCTATCCCTCTATCTATCTCTCTATCTATCCCTCTATCTATCCCTCTATCTATCCCTCTATCTATCTATCCCTCTATCTATCTATCCATCTATCCCTCTATCTATCTATCTATCTATCTATCTATCCCTCTATCTATCCCTCTATCTATCCCTCTATCTATCTATCCCTCTATCTATCTATCTATCTATCCCTCTATCTATCTATCTATCTATCTATCCCTCTATCTATCTATCTATCCCTTTATCTATCTATCTATCATCTATCTATCTATCATCTATCTATCATCTATCTATCTATATCTATCATTTATGTATTTATCTATCCCTCTCTCTATATATATATACACATTTCATTTCTTTCCTCTCTACTGTAAATGATCTCTATCTCTCTCTGTATCTTTATCCTCGTTACCTTGTTCTTTCTTATCTTCAGATCTAATTCTTTTACATTATCTATTAAACGATCCACATCTAATATCTGTTTTTAGTTTATTTCTTGTTCAATATCTCTTTATTTTATCTATCAATCCATCTACATACATACAATATCTGTCTAGGTTTTTTCTTTCTTTGTGGCTTTTTCTATTTCTTTTTTTTTTCTTTCTTTCCTATATTTTTCATTTTCTCTTATCTATATGTCAAACTATCTAGTTTCTAAAGTTCTTCCTTATTTCACATCTCTACTCTGTTTCATATTATCTACTAGTTTCTTTAATTTACTCTCTCAATTCTTGTGTTTTATATTATCTATCTGTCTGTCTGTCTGTCTTTGATACTTTGTTCTTTTTTTTTTCATATCTAAGTAAAACAATTAGACATTATCATCTAACCTGTTTTATTTCTTGTTCAGTCTTTCCTTATTTTATCTGTCGATACATCTATATCTTTTACTTTTTCTCCTTCTGTCTTTTTCTTTCTCACTCTTTCTTTCTGTTTTATATTTTCTATGTAGTGACTCTACTTCATTCTTCCTTTCTTTTCTCTTCTTTTTTTTCTTTCTTTTTTCTCTCTTTCTCCTTCCCTTTCTCCTTCTTTCTCCCTCTCTCTGTTTTTCCCTCTTTCTCCCTTTCTTTTTTCTCCCTCTCCTTCTCTCTCTCGATTTCTTTCTTTCTCTTTTTCCTTCTCTCTCCCACTATTTTTCTCCATCTGTCTATCTTTTTCTCTCTTTCTCCCTCTCCTTTTCTCCCTCTCTCTTTCTCCCTCTCTTTCTTTTCGCTCTCTCTCTCAATTTCTTTCTCTCTTTTCCCTTATCTCTCCCACACTCTTTTTCTCCCTCTTTCTATCTTTTTTTCCTCTTTCTCCCTCTTTTCTCCCTCTCTCTCTCTTTCTCCCTCTCTCCATTTTTTTTCTCCCTCACTCTCTTTTTCTCCCGCTCTCTTTTTCTTTCTTTCTCCCTCCTTTGCTTTCTCTCTTTTTCTCCCCTTCGCTCTCTCCATTTCTTTCTTTCTCTCACTCCCTCTCTCTCTCTTTCCCCTCTTTCTTACACTTTTTCTTTTTCGATCCCACTCTTTCTCCCTCTTTCTTTCTCTTTTTCTCCTTTTCTTTCTCTTTTTTTTCCTCTCTTTTTTTTCTCTTTCTTCCTCTCTCTCTTACTCTCTTTTTCTCACTTTCTCTCATGCTTTAAATTATCTATCTCTTATCAATTTGTCAACTAGTTTCTTTAGTTTGTTCTTCCTTTTCTTTTTTGTTTCATATCTCTGCTCTGTTTCATATTATCTCCATGATTTCTTTAGTGTACTCTTTCTCAATTCTTATCTATCTATCATCTATCTATCTATCTATCTATCTATCTATCTATCTATCCCTCTATCTATCTATCTATCTATCTATCTATCTATCCCTCTATCTATCCCTCTATCCCTCTATCTATCTATCTATCTATCTATCTATCCCTCTATCTATCTATCTATCTATCTATCTATCTATCTATCCCTCTATCTATATCTACCTATCTATCCCTCTATCTATATCTACCTATCTATCCCTCTATCTATCTATCTATCTATCTATATATCTATCTCTATCTACCTATCTATCCCTCTATCTATCTATCTATCTATCCCTCTATCTATCTATCTATCTATCCCTCTATCTATCTATCTATCCCTCTATCTCTCTATCCCTCTATCTCTCTATCTATCCATCCATCCCTCTATCTATCCATCCCTCTATCTATCTATCCCTCTATCCCACTATCTATCTATCCATCCCTCTATCTATCAGACATCTAATACTATGTCATGTATAGAAATTATATAATTCCACCTCCTGGCACAGATGATGATAAATTTCTATAGACACGGCACATTCTGAGAACTATAATAAGATTCTTTCTTTTAGTTTCCAAGTTGCGGGTGCAGACACTATCCTACACGTATACGTAATCCGTGATACTTCTGGAATAATTCACGTACTTTATTGTTATATATTCTATGAATATTCCGGAAATGTCCTCGCCATATACTTATAGAGATTGGAGAAGCGCTGTTCTCAGTACTTACGGTGCTGGAAGTCTCCTCAGTGCCGTCGTTCCCCGGCTCCTCTCCCTGTGCTCCTTTTTTCTGTGTAGGAAGATGCTGCGGAGGAGTGCGGACCTCCCTCTGTGCCGCTGGTTGGCCAAATCCAACCCCACTCACTACCTATAAGAGGAGACTCTTTTCCCCCTATACACTACAGCACTGACAATAGGAACTAGAAATCTAATCTCCAAGATATGTGCTCCAGAATACAACTCATTGTTCTCTGTTATCTGCCATTCCCAGAGCGACTGACTGCAGTGTTCTTTATGAAATATTCCTGCCTCTGTGTCCAATGCTTTATCACATAGAGAACTGAGCAAAAGTAAAAGTTTTAGCTGTGGAAAAAAATGCTGAAAGTGAGAAAGCTTTACATAGAAGTGTTAATAGTTTATATCTATCAATTAATAAAATGAATGAACAACGTAAAATCGAAATCCCATCAGCCTGTCTCCTCCATCTTCAGTATTCAGTGACCGCCCGTCTCCTCCATACTCAGTATTCGGAGACCGCCCATCTCCACCATCCTCAGTATTCAGTGACCGCCCGTCGCCTCCATCCTCAGTATTCAGTGACCGCCCGTCTCCTCCATCCTCAGTATTCAGTGACCGCCCGTCTCCTCCATCCTCAGTATTCAGTGACCGCCCGTCGCCTCCATCCTCAGTATTCAGTGACCGCCCGTCGCCTCCATCCTCAGTATTCAGTGACCGCCCGTCTCCTCCATCCTCAGTATTCAGTGACCGCCCGTCGCCTCCATCCTCAGTATTCAGTGACCGCCCGTGCCCTCCATCCTCAGTATTTGGTGACCGCCCGTCTCCTCCATCCTCAGTATTCAGTGACCGCCCGTCGCCTCCATCCTCAGTATTCAGTGACCGCCCGTCTCCTCCATCCTCAGTATTCAGTGACCGCCCGTCGCCTCCATCCTCAGTATTCAGTGACCTCCCGTGCCCTCCATCCTCAATATTTGGTGACCGCCCGTCTCCTCCATCCTCAGTATTCAGTGACCGCCCGTCCCCTCCATCCTCAATATTCAGTGACCGCCCGTCTCCTCCATCCTCAGTATTTGGTGACCGCCCGTCTCCTCCATCCTCAGAATTCGGGGGCCGCCCGTCTCCTACATTCTCAGTATTCAGTGAGCGCCCGTCTCCGCTATCCTCAGTATTTGGTGACCTCCTGTCCCCTCTATCCTCAGAATTCGGGGGCCGTCCGTCCCCTCCATCCTCAGTATTTGGTGACCTCCCGTCCCCTCTATCCTCAGAATTCGGGGGCCGTCCGTCCCCTCCATCCTCAGTATTCGGTGACCGCCTGTCTCCTCCATCCTCAGTATTCGGTGACTGCCCGTCCTCTCTATCCTCAGTATTTGGTGATCGCCCGTCGTCTCCATTCTCAGAATTCGGGGGCTGCCCGTCCCCTCCATCCTCAGTATTTGGTGACCGCCTGCCTCCTCCATCCTTAGTATTCGGTGGCCGCCCGTCTCCTCCATCCTCCGTAATCGGTGGCCGCCCGTCTCCTACATCCTCAGGATTCAGTGACCACCCGTCCCCTCCATCCTCAGTATTCAGTGACCGCCCGTCCCCTCTATCCTCAGTATTTGGTGACCGCCCGTCGCCTCCATCCTCAGAATTCGGGAGTCTCCCATCCCGTCCATGCTCAGTATTCGGTGACCACCCGTCCCCTCCATCCTCAGCATTCAGTGACCACCCGTCCCCTCCATCCTCAGTATACAGGTACTGCCTTTCACCTCCATCACTTCTTCTCGTCACTTGCATATAGGTAATGAAGGATCTCGGCAGGAGGAAACATCTTGGAGAACCAACCTCAGATCTTGTGCTTGTGTGGATCCTTTTGTCTCTTGCTCCCAGACAGACTGGATGATGTGAGATCAGGGCTCTATGCGGCTGGATCATCACCCCCAGGACTCCTCGTTCTTAATAACGTTGGCTGGATGTTAGGGGTCATTGTCCAGCTGCAGAATAAATTTGAAACAAACAAGATACCTACATGATAGGTAAGTATCTGCCTGTATTTCTCAACATTGAGTACACCAAGAAACGGGCAACGTTGAGGACTATAGACACAGTGGTCAATCATGTTAACTTAGTGCAGCAGATGACACATCATGCTTACTTCCCTGTCCAGCAGTGCCATCAACTCAGAACTTACATAGATGGAAGAATAGTGATTAGTTCTGTGCTGCTGTCAGATAGCTGAAACAATAAATACTAAATCAGTGGTTTATTGGATCAAACCGGACGCGTTTCGGAGTATTCGACTTCTTCATCAGGAGGTAAGGCACAGTTATAAGGCTTTTATCCTGATGAAGTCATCGAAACGCATTAGATTTTATCCAAGAAACTTATTATTCATCGACAGCGAAGAACTAACCACTATTCTTCCATCTATATATTGCCTGGCTCGTGAGCCTGTGGATCTGAAATATATGTGCTTTTCGATAACCCAGATAAGACCCATTGCACGGTTTCATTCTAGTATTTGATCACTCAGAACTGGCGGCAATCAGTGGGACCAGCTACAGCCGTCTACTGTTTGGAGAAGTCTGGCCGGCAGGGGTCTTCATGGAATAATTGTGGGCAAAACCCACCAAACTTTAACATAGAAACAAAGCTAAGTAACTATACATAGAAACCCAGGAACTAGGGTGCAGAAAATGCTGGAAGGTTCCTTAGACTCAGGAGGAGTCAGAATGTGAAGTGTTTGGTTGTAACAGAAGACAATTTGTCCAGTAAAGACCCAATAATGAGGGTCTGGAAGAACAATGATGGAGGTGTAAGTTTGGGGCTGATTTGGGGCGTTAGTTAGAAGTAATGGTGTTCTCAATACTGAGAAATCCAGGCAGACACTTACCCATCATGTGACACCATTTGGCTCCAAATTCATTCTGCAGCTGAACAACAACCCCCAACATCTAGACAATGTCATTAATAATGAGGAGTCTTGTAGGTGATGATCCGGCCGCACAAAGCCCTGATCTCGCATCATTCTGTCTGGGATCAAGAGACAGAAGGATCCGCACAAGATCTGTGGTTAGTTCTCCAAGATGTTTGAATAAACCTGTCAAGAGACAGAAGGATTCACACAAAATCTGTGGTTAGTTCTCCAAGATGTTTGAAAAACCTGTCAAGAGACAGAAGTATTCACACAAGATCTGTGGTTAGTTCTCCAAGATGTTTGAAAAAAACTGTCAGGAGACAGAAGGATCCGCACAATATCTGTGGTTAGTTCTCCAAGATGTTTGAGAAAACCTTTCAGGAGACGGAAGGATCCGCACAAGATCTGTGGTTAGTTCTTTAAAATGCTTGGAAAACTTCCTGTTCCTGTCCTGGCTGAGGTGGCAGCTTAGGGGAGAAGCTCCTGCCACCCCTCACAGAAACCGACTAAAAACAGACCCCCCGGACGAGCCACCAAACAGAGAGCAGCACAGGAGGTTACCTAAAGCAGACAGTTATGGAACGGTACCTCCTGAGAAGTGCTGGGAGCGGTGAATCAGCCTGGAGAAGCTTTGATATGGACAGAGGAGAAGATAAGATAATGGCACCGAGCCTGATGGGGGAGGAGCCTGAACGCATGGTGAGAGACACAGAAAAGCAAACACAGAGCTGGAAGGGGAGAGATAAGGGAGATATGAGCGAGGAGACAGGAGATAAGGAAGATATGAGCGAGGAGTCACAGGAGGACACAGCAGGAGAGAGGTGGATGCAGGGGACTGATGATGGTGGATCGCAATGGGAGGATGAAGGAGATATGGAGGCAGAGGGGAGAGAGGATGCAGACAAAGCAGGGCAGCTCAGAGACACAGCAGTGTTGGAGGATGAAACTGACAAACAGCACAGGGAGATTAATCCCACTCAGACTCACAGGAAGTCAAATGCAAGAATTCATAGTACCCCTTCCAAAGGAAACAAAAAGCAGCCTACTACACCAACATCACAAGCCTGCAAGCTATTGGGGGATGGAGGTGGTGGCTCAGTCCAGACAAAGAGAACTAAGAAAACAGCACCACCTGCAGGCCAAGACAAGTACACACAAAAGCTTAATGTGGACTATAAAAAACTGGCTGAAGAAGTGACATCACACTTGTCAAAAGAGGTTAAAGTGGCTATTGAGGCAGCCATACAAACATCATTAGCTAATATGCAAAAACAGATAAATGCCCATGCATCTAGACTGGCAGAATCAGAGCAGAGAATATCTGACTCCGAGGAGACAATACTGGCTATGCAAGCGCAAATAGCAGCTCTAGCAAAATCTAATGAATACTTGAAGGATAAAGCGGACGATTTGGAAAACAGATCGAGACGAAACAACTTACGTATAGTCGGGTTGCCAGAGTCTGTGTCGATTGGACGGTTGGATAATATATGCGAGTTGGAGCTACCGCAGGCCCTGGGCATAAAGGCGAAATTCAGAGTTGAAAGAGCCCACAGAGTGGGTCCACTGAGACACCAGGAGGCGAATAAGGGAGAGGGCCAAAACTCAAACAAGAATACCCCGATAAGAGCCAGGCAGGTGATTGTCAAGTACCTTGATTATAAGCATAAGGAGGAAATATTGAGGGCCTTTAGAGAACGAAAGCGTCCACTACAATATCAAGGCAACAGACTGCTAATTTTTGGGGATTATTCAGCGGAAGTATCCAGAAGGAGAAAAGAATTTACCAAAATTTGCTCATTTCTGTACAACAAAAAAGTAAAGTGCCAGCTATTATACCCTGCTACACTGAAAGTTAGAAACCCCAATGGCTCGTTTGTATACTACAAGGACTACAAAGAAGCAGAAAACATTCTCATGGCAGAGCTCGACAAGACTAGGTCAGAAAGGCAAGAAAAAGGAGCTAGTGGAGAAGGGAATAATAGAAGAGGATCCCCCACAAGCTCAGGAAGAGATGTGGGACGTCTTGGGGGACAAAAGCAAGTCGAGACCAGGGAGGAAAGGAGGCCAAGCCCGGGTCGACAGCATAATTCTCGCCTGGAACACAGGAACCAACCCTTGGAGAGAAACCATGATACCTGAACTGGAACTCGCTCATTGTTTTTCCTTTTTTTGCCTGTTTTTTTTTTTTTTTTTTTTCTCTCTCTTCCCAAACAGGGAGAGGCGTTGAGGAGGATGCATTACGGAGAGAGGGTTGGGGAGGTGAGAGGAGGAAGGGGAAGGGAGAAAAGAGAGGAAAACATCCCAAAGTCTGGGTCCTCTTCCCCCCCTCTTTTTTTTTTTTTTTTTTTTTTTTGTTCTTCTCCTTTCTTTCTCCATCTTCTCTCCCCTTGGTCTTTTTTTTTCTTTTTTTCTTTTTCTCCTTTGTCCAGGAACATCATCCAAATTCAAATGAAGTGGGCCTGTTCTGGGCGGACTGATGGCTACCTGGAGTCAGAGATAAGTAGGACTGGAGAATCTTGCTGAGGTTTTGACATACTGTGCTAATTTTTGCATAATTTTCAAAGGCTTATTCAAGTTAGTCCGGGGATAGAACATATATTTTTTGGGGGGTGATTAGGGAGCTACATATTTTGGCTAGGAATAGGGGAGCTCACCAACGTGGCGGGAAACGCCGTGGATTTCTCGGAAGGGAAAATATGTTTTACAGTTACATGCTTTTTGTTGTATTTGTTATATTTGCAAGGTGGGGAAAGGGAGTGTCGATTTTGTGGTACCAACTGTGATTCTAGTGTCGAACATCTCGTCTTCCTTGATGCAGGGGCCCATAGGGGAGGGAGTAGTAAAAGCAGAATACACAGGTTAACATGATACAGATAACTACGTGGAATGTTAAAGGGCTGAGATCACCTAACAAACGAGCAATGATATTGAGACATCTGAAAAGACTAAAGACAGACATTGCCTTATTACAGGAAACCCACTTGGGGGGGGAGGACTTTTTCCGCATGAAGAAACATTGGGTGGGCACCGTTTACGGGGCAGCGGCACAAGGTAGAAAAGCGGGCACTATGATTCTAATAAATAAACAATTCAGTCATGAGGTAGTGGCACATGAGGCAGACGACCATGGAAGGTGGCAGCACTTAACAATCGTTAGTCCAGCGGGTAAACTCAGTATTTATAATGTCTATGGCCCAAATTCACAACAAATCACATTCCATGATGACATAAAGGCCACCATATTAGCAGATGGGGAGGCTAACATTATAGTGGGAGGCGATTTTAACACTGTCCCAGACTCAGCTGAAGATAGGAGGAGGGGCGAGGAGGGGACAGCTAATGTGGGCAGGAGTTTAGACAATAGGGATGTAACATTAGAAGACGTAGGACTGAAAGACATCTGGAGACTAACTCACCCACATGACAGAGAGTATACACACTTCTCTCACCCTCATGATAGCTGGTCACGTATTGATCAGTTCTGGATCTCGCAAGACTTACTGAGTGGAACGCAAGATTGTGTGATAGAGAATATGGTGATCTCTGATCATAGTCCGGTGAGATTGGGCATTAGAGAGAAATTCAGGAGAGGTACAGATATCATATGGAGATTCCCATCGTTCCTTCTCAGGCAAGATAATTTCCATAAGGTGCTACAGGAGTGGTGGGGAGAATTCGCAGAGGACAATAAGGAACATAGAGAGTCCCCAGTGATATTTTGGGAAACGGCAAAAGCGGTCCTAAGGGGCCGTCTGGTGGGGTACGCAGCCATGATCAAACGGAAAACCAATGAGAATTATAATTTCCATAGTGAAGCAGTACGGGTAGCATATACAAATTATGTGACAAATAGATCTCCCATGACAAAAGGCAGATGGTTGGAGGCAAAAGAGGGATTTGACGAATGGGCCAAAAAAAAGGAACAACTATTCTGGTCGCACAAGGAGGTTGACTTACATAGGTTTGGCAACAAGGCGGGAAGGATGTTGGCCAATCTGGCAAGGGGCAGCAGAAAGATGACAGTGATCTCTAAACTGAAAACAAAGGGGGGAGAGGTGACTACGGATCCTAAGGACATTAATAAACTGTTGGGAGATTACTATAGAAAACTATATGGGTCAGGGAATAACGACATGACTGATGAGGCAGAGTGGCTAAGACAAGCCCAAATGCCTAGCTTGACGGAGGAAGATTTGAGTGCCTTAAACGCAGATATCACAGTAGAGGAGGTGACGAGAACAATTGGGGAGCTTAACACCAACAAGGCACCGGGACCTGACGGTTTCAATAGTGAATTCTATAAGGCTCTGAAGGATCTGATCTCGCCGGATCTAACCTCAGTCTTTAATGCTTTCCTGGGAGGGGCGGAAATACCCAAAAATTCCAACATAGCATATATTAAATTACTCCCCAAGGGAACCAAGGACCTGGATGATCCCTCTAGTTATAGACCTATATCGCTCATAAATCAGGATTTAAAAATTATGTCCAAGATCATGGCTAATAGACTGGCCGAGATCTTACCTAGGATCATTACGAATCACCAGGTGGGGTTTATTAAGGGGAGAAATGCCGTTACCAATATCCGAAAGACAATTCTAGTGGTAGACGCGGTTAGACTGGGTCTCACTGAGGGAGGGGCTAGACCTGCCCTAGTTACACTTGACGCAGAAAAAGCGTTTGATAATGTAAATTGGGGGTGGTTAGACAGGGTAATGGAGGCCATAGGGATTGTAGGCAAGATGAGACTTTACATTAGAAACCTTTATGCCAACTCGGGAGCTAGGGTTCACACTCCGGGCTTTCTATCAGACGTGTTCCCTTTGATGAAGGGAACAAGACAGGGCTGCCCATTATCTCCTCTTTTATTCAACCTGGCAATCGAGCCGTTGTCAAGAATACTACAGGGACAAAATAGCTTTAAAGGAATCAAGATAAGGGGTTCAGAAGTAAAGACAGCGCTTTTTGCTGATGACATCATACTTTATATGGGGGACCCCGGTGCGGATTTGCCACAGACTCTTGCCTTGATTGAAAAATTTGGCTCATTCTCCGGTTTCAAACTAAACAAAAAAAAATGCGAGATCATGTTCCTAAAGGGGCATCATGGGACAATGGGGGGACAAATAAGGGATGGCTGTCTATGTGGAATTCCTATAGCACAATCTTCAATTAAATACCTGGGAGTGCATATAGGAAGATCGGTGGAAACAATCTATAACTTGAATTATGGACCGCTAATCAGGAAAATTATAGTTCAATTAAAGGGATGGAAAGGTCTGCCACTTCCATTACTGGCAAGATGTCACCTGATAAAAATGATGAGCTTTCCTAGGCTGCTGTATCCCTTCCAGACAATCCCGCTATTGCTAAAACTAAAGGATGTGAATAAGCTCAACTCCGCGTATACAGAATTTCTGTGGAGGGGAAGGAAACCCAGAATAAAGCTGCGTACGCTGATGAAGTCAGCAGAGGAGGGAGGTCTAAACTTTCCAGATGTCCAAGGGTATAATCTTGTATGTATCATGAGGCATGTAATTGATTGGGTGAGAGGAACGAGTAGGCACTCAGATCATGCGATGGAAACTAAATATGCGTCACCGTGGGATCTGACGTCCATTCTGCACTCCCCACTATCCAGGGTTGAAGGGCACATAAGGAACTCAATTATATTCCGAGACACCATGCTAACATGGAAGTCGGTAAGGAAAAAACTGGGGCTCTCATGGAAAGTGTCCAAGTACTTGAACCCCTGGGCATTCCCAAATTTTCCCCTGGGACGAGAAAACAAGCTATTTACTAGATGGAAAGAGAGGGGAGTCAGGAGAATGATAGATGTTATGAATGTGGAGGACAGGAGGTGGATGACAGGTCGGGAAGTGCTGGATAAGTACAACCTTAATAGCTCACATGTCATCCAGTATGAACAATTGAAACATGGAATAATAGGAGACCTGGGTGTGGTTGGAAGAGAGCTGAACAGAAGTTCGATTGATGAGTTACTGGAATGTGATGTAACAAGTATAAATGTCTCTAAAATTTATCGATCGCTAAGGGGGGTGCTTATCTCTCGGGAGGATAGTCGGACTTTAAAAGCGTGGGGGAAACAATTGGGAAGGGAAGAAGTGGTGGATGATCTACTGAGAGGATGGGTACAAGTGCGGAAACATATTACCAATGAGAGATGGAGAGACACTCAATTCAGGATTCTACATAGGGCCATTATAGGTTTCAACATACCAGGTAGGGATAGGTGGTGTCCTAAGTGTCAAAAAGAAAAAACGGATATGCTGCATGGGCTATGGGAATGTGAGACAATCGCTAGGTTCTGGAACCAAGTCAGACTATTTGCCCAGTCAACATGGGGAATTTTCAGCAAACTAGACTTAATGGTGTGGATTTTCCACTCCTTTGAGGGAGGAGTAGGAGGAGGACCGAGCACGCAGGAAAAGAGGAAATACGCAATAATGCATGACATAGCCTTGATAGCTAAGCGTTGCATCTTAAAACACTGGATTCAAAGGGAGGGCCCATCCATAAAGGAGGTTGTGGGCGAACTACACAACCTTCTGAAGTGGGAAAAACTAGAAGCGGAGAGGGATAAAGATGGGTTGACAGCCAAGTTTTTTGTGAGATGGAGACATTTTATTGAAAGCCAATTCACACAGGGAGAAATAATTAACCTGATGGCACCTTTTGTTCAATCGGAGTGGTATATCCTGAGCGATATTCAGGACAGCCTGGGTAAACTGAGAATCACCTAGGAGGGGGCTCTGGCGGGAGGGGGAGACGAGACGGTTGGGAATACCAAGACACGCTAGCAAAATTGAAATCATTCAGGGACGACACAGAGATTTAACGAATTGTATTGCATATGTTATATTATATTTCATTACCTATGTTTTGGTTTAATGTTACTGTATACTATCTTAAATCGAACAGCAACATGGAACTCCAAATTGGGGTATCACCCACCTCTATGTCACATTTTGTCAGACGAATGTTCTTCTTTTGCAATGATACTTGTCATGTTTTTACAAATTTGAAAAATCAATAAAAAACGTTTTGGAAAAAAAAAAAATGCTTGGAAAAACCTGTGAAGAGACTGAAGGATCCGCACAAGATCTGTGGTTAGTTCTCCAAGATGTTTGAAAAAACCTGTCAAGAGACAGAAGTATTCACACAAGATCTGTGGTTAGTTCTCCAAGATGTTTGGAAAAACCTGTCAGGAGACAGAATGATCCGCACAAGATCTGTGGTTAGTTCTCCAAGATGTTTGGAAAAACCCTGTCAAGAGACAGAAGGATCTGCATAAGATCTGTGGTTCGTTGTCCAAGATGTTTGGAAAAAACCTGTCAAGAAACAGAAGGATTCACACAAGATCTGTAGTTAGTTCTCCAAGATGTTTGGAAAAACCTGTCAAGAGACTGAAGGATCCACACAAGATCTGTGGTTATTTCTCCAAAATGTTTGGCAAAACCTGTCAAGAGACAGAATGGTTCACACAAGATCTGTGGTTAGTTCTCCAAGATGTTTGGAAATACCTATCAAGAGACAGAAGGATCCGCACAAGATCTGGGGTCAGGTCTCCAAGATGTTTGTAAAAACTGTCAAGAGACAGAAGGATCTGCACAAGATCTGTGGTTAGTTCGCCAAGATGTTTAAAAAAACCTGTCAAGAGACTGAAGGATCCGCACAAGATCTGTAGTTAGTTCTCAAGATGTTTGGAAAAACCTGTCAAGAGACAGAAGGATCCGCACAAGATCTGTGGTTAGTTCTCCAAGATGTTTGGCAAAACCTGTCAAGAGACAGAATGGTCCGCACAAGATCTGTGGTTAGTTCTCCAAGATGTTTGGAAAAACCTGTCAAGAGACAGAAGTATTCACACAAGATCTGTGGTTAGTTCTCCAAGATGTTTGGAAAAACCTGTCAAGAGACAGAAGGATCCGCACAATATCTGTGGTTAGTTCTCCAAGATGTTTGAAAAACCTTTCAAGAGACTGAAGGATCCACACAAGATCTGTGGTTAGTTCTTTAAAATGTTTGGAAAAACCTGTCAAGAGACAGAAGGATCCGAACAAGATCTATGCTTAGTTCTCCAAGATGTTTAGAAAAACCTGTCAGGAGACAGAAGGATCCACACAAGATCTGTGGTCAGTTCTCCAAGATGTTTGGATAAACCTCCTGCCGAGTTCCTCCAAAAATAGTGTGTCAGTGGTGAGAAGTGATGATCGTGAAGGGCGGTCCCCAAATATTGATGGGATTTCGATTTCTTTTTTCTTCATTCATTTTGTATTTTGATCATTAATATAAATAAACTTCACACTTTTATTTTTGAAACCTTCTTACTTTGCAGTATTTTTTCTGCACCTCCGTAAAACTTTTTTTTTTTTGCAGTACTATATCTCAAGTTACAGGTATTATGTAAGAAATAAGTTGATGCCTGATGACAAAATCTAAATCCTACATTCCCAATCAGTGACTTCAGATCTACGTAAATGGACAGCTCCGAGCTTCTCCAAGACCTTATTCGGTCCCCTAACACTTATAAGTAAATCTACATATTCCACAGAAATCTTAAGACGACACTAATGTAAATGAAGCCGATTGGAACGAGGTAATGAAGAGGTTCCAAGTCTGGAATAGTTTACTTGTCGAATAATCCCCTTTTCCCTTCGTATTTGCCACCTACCTGCCGACGCTCCTCCGGCACGCTCGCTGACCTATTTTTCTCTAGGTATTGTTCTCTTAGGCCAGTCACCTAAAATTATGTGTTTTTACAGCATTCCACTGCTCTATAACCGGCAGCTGGAGCGGAACGGAAAAGAAAATCCCTGTTTATAAAATATTATATCTGGGTTGTAATCATTTACTCGGACGATATATATATAACTCTTTAACTCTTGCTCAGGGGCTTTTCAAAGAAATGAACTTCGTACGTGTCCTTATCTGACTGTACAGTAGGGGGCAGCTCGGGGGGGGGGGGGGGGCGTCTTTGTAAAGTGGAGGGTGGATTTTATCTCAATAAAACTGACCAAAGGAGCATTCATGACTGTGGATATCATTTCCTTTCAGGAAATCATCAAATCTGTAAGGAACCATCAAAATGTGTGGACGTAAGAAGGGAATCTGCATACAGTTTTGACTAAGAATCTCGTACCGTTTTATGTATACAGTACGTTAGCCGATCTATGTCTTTCTATGGTTACGGACTAAAAAAAAAAGTCCATTGTAATTCAATCCTTCAGTTGCTGCTTATTCTCTTGTCTACTCTTTTTTCTTGTTTGTAGGTTAGTAAAGAGTTGAGGTAAAGGGAGTCAAGCAATAGTTAACGGCAGGATCAGACTACACAGACTTTGTAGTCTAACCATGGAGACACATAAGTTTACACAGGAGCTTTATGAACAAAAGGGTGGGGTTATTCCTGTATTGTTTGTAGGTTAGGAAAGAGATGAGGTAAAGGGAGTCAAGCAATAGTTAACAGCAGGATCAGACTACACAGAGTTTGTTTGTAGTCTGTAACCATGGAGACACAGAAGCCTGTCTACTCTTTTCTTGTTTATAGGTTAGTAAGGAGATGAGGTAAAGGGAGTCAAGCAATAGTTAACAGGATCAGATGAGAAAGAGTTTGTTTGTAGTCTGTAACCATCGAGATACAGAAGCCTGTCTACTCTTTTCTTTTTTCTAGGTTAGTAAAGAGATGAGGTAAAGGGAATGGAGCAATAGTTAATTGCAGGCTCAGACTACACAGAGTTTGTTTGTAGTCTGTAACCATGGAGACACAGAAGTTTGTCTAGTCTTTTCTTGTTTGTAGGTTAGTAAAGAATTGAGGTAAAGGGAGTCAAGCAATAGTTAACTGCAGGATCAGACTACACAGAATTTGTTTGTAGTCTGTAACCGTGGAGACACAAGTCTGTCTAGTCTTTTCTTGTTTGTAGGTTAGTAAAGAGATGAGATAAAGGAAGTCAAGCAATAGTTAACAGCAGGATCAGACTACATAGAGTTTGTTTGTAGTCTGTAACCATGGAGACACAGAAGTCTGTCTAGTCTCTTCTTATTTGTAGGTTAGTAAAGAGATGAGGTAAAGGGAATGGAGCAGTAGTTAACTGCAGGATCAGACTATACAGAGTTTGTTTGTAGTCTGTAACCATGGAGACACAGAAGTCTGTCCAGTCTTTTCTTATTTGTAGCTTAGTAAAGAGATGAGGTAAAGGGAATGGAGCAGTAGTTAACTGCAGGATCAGACTACACAGAGTTTGTAGTCTGTATCCATGGAGACACAGAAGTCTGTCTAGTCTTTTCTTGTTTGTAGGTTACTAAAGAGATGAGGTAAAGGGAGTCAAGCAATAGTTAACAGCAGGATCAGACTACACAGAGTTTGTTTGTAGTCTGTAACCATGGAGATACAGAAGCCTGTTTACTCTTTTCTTTTTTGTAGGTTAGTAAAGAGATGAGGTAAAGGGAGTCAAGCAATAGCTAACTGCAGGATCAGACTACACAGAGTTTGTTTGTAGTCTGTAACCATGGAGACACAGAAGTCTGTCTAGTCTTTTCTTGTTTGTAGGTTAATAAAGAGATGAGGTAAAGGGAGTCAAGCAATAGTTAACAGCAGGATCAGACTACACAGAGTTTGTTTGTAGTCTGTAACCATGGAGATACAGAAGCCTGTCTAGTGTTTTCTTGTTTGTAGGTTAGTAAAGAGATGAGGTAAAGGGAATGGAGCAGTAGTTAACTGCAGGATCAGACTACACAGAGTTTGTAGTCTGTATCCATGGAGACACAGAAGTCTGTCTAGTCTTTTCTTATTTGTAGGTTAGTAAAGAGATGAGGTAAAGGGAATGGAGCAGTAGTTAACTGCAGGATCAGACTACACAGAGTTTGTAGTCTGTATCCATGGAGACACAGAAGTCTGTCTAGTCTTTTCTTGTTTGTAGGTTACTAAAGAGATGAGGTAAAGGGAGTCAAGCAATAGCTAACTGCAGGATCAGACTACACAGAGTTTGTTTGTAGTCTGTAACCATGGAGACACAGAAGTCTGTCTAGTCTTTTCTTTTTTGTAGGTTAGTAAAGAGATGAGGTAAAGGGAGTCAAGCAATAGCTAACTGCAGGATCAGACTATACAGAGTTTGTTTGTAGTCTGTAACCATGGAGATACAGAAGTCTGTCTAGTTTTTTCTTGTTTGTAGGTTAGTAAAGAGATGAGGTAAAGGGAATGGAGCAATAGTTAATTGCAGGATCAGGCTACAGTTTGTTTGTAGTCTGTATCTATGGAGATACAGAAGTCTGCATAGGAGCTCAATGAACAAACGGGTGGAAGATATTAGGAATTGATCCTGCAATCTGGGGTTATTCTGTTGTTTGTAGGTTAGCAACAAGAGGAGACAGAAAGAATAAAGCAATAGTTAACAGTGGCATCAGACTACACAGAGTTTGTTTGTAATGTGTAGCCATGGAGATACAGAAGTCTGCATAGGAGCTCAATGAAAAAAAGAGAGGGGGAATTTAAGAAATGATCCTGCAGTTTGGGGTTATTGTTTGTAGGTTAGGAAGAATAGGAGGCAGAAAAAAATGGAGCAATAGTTAATGGCAGGATCAGACTACACAGAGTTTGTAGTCTGTAACCATGGAGACACATAAGTTTACATTGGAGCTGCATGAACAAAAGGGTGAGGGATTTTAGGAATTGATCCTGCAGTCTGGGGTTATTCTTCTATTGTTTGTACGGTAGGTTAGCAAGAAGAGGAGGCAGAGAGAATGGTGCAATAGTTAACGTCAGGATCAGACTACACAGAGTTTGTTTGTAGTCTTTAACCTCAAAGACACAAGTCTACATAGGACCTCTATGAACAAGAATGTGGGAGATATTAGGAATTGATTGTGCAATCCTAAGTTATTCTTCTATTGTTTGTACGGTAGGTTAGCAAGAAGAGGAGGCAGAGAGAATGGAGCAATAGTTAATGGCAGGATCAGACTGCACGAAGTTTTTTTTTGTAGTCTGTAACCATGGAAACACATACGTCTGCATAGGAGCTCCATGAACAAAAGCATGGGAAATTTTCGGAATTGATCCTGCAGTCTGGGGTTATTGTGTGTAGGTTGGGAAGAAGAGGAGGCAGAGTGAATGGAGCAATACTTAATGGCAGAATTAGGCTTAGGTATCTATGGTTACGTCTATTCATATGGTGACAGTATTGTGGTCGTAACCATAGATACTTAAGCTGCAATGCCCTGCACATGAGGTAAGTGACATAGCTAATCAGGAAAACTATGCTACATTTCTAATTTGAGGTATTTGCTAATATCATTATTAAGCCTATTACATATTGAAATAAGATCTTGGAGATGAGAATACCCCTTTTCAGTACATGAGAGCTGCAATGCCCTGCACATGAGGTAAGTGATAGCTAATCATGAGAATTATATGACATTTCTAATTGGAGGTATTTGTTAATATTATTATTATTATTAACCTACTACATAAGTGAATAAGATCTTGGAGATGGGAATACACCTTTTTACTATATGAGAGGTCATAACCATGGATGCCTAAGCTGCAATACCCTGCAAATGAGGTAAGTGACATAGCTAATCAGGAGAACTATACTACATTTCGAATTAGAGGTATTTGTTAATAACATTATTATTACACCTACTACATATTGGGATTGCATCTTGGAAGTTGGAATACCCCTTTAACTACAGGATCAGACAGCATAGACTACACAGTGACACATCGGTTTGCCTAAGTCCTGTATACATGGGAGATTTTGTGAATTAATCTTGCAGTCATGATTTATTCTCTTGTCTATTCTTTTATTTAGGTTAGCAAGAAGAAGAGGTGGAGGGGATGGAGTAAAAATTAACTGCAGGATCCGACTACATAAAGTTTCTTCGTAGTCTGTAACCATGGAGACACAAAGAGCTGTATACACAAAACGGTAAGCAAATGTAATAATGTATGTGGTATATCTAGTAAGAGTGTTTGGATAAATGCACGTCAGACATGTCTTTCTGATGGTCAACCAAAGGGAACAGAAACATGTGAGTCCATATTGTCAAATTTTTGAGCATTGAGTCCCCCAGACTCCTAATCATTGCATTAATAGCTACTTATTTCCTTTACAATAGACCATCATTATTTGACCCCTCAGGATCTCTAGAGATCAGCGCCACATATGATTGTAGCTGAGCCGAGATCAGCGCCACATATGATTGTGGCTGAGCCAAGATCAGCACCACATATGATTGTGACTGAGCCGAGATCAGCTCCACATATGATTGTGACTGAGCCGAGATCAGCGCCACATATGATTGTGACTGAGCCGAGATCAGCTCCACATATGATTGTGACTGAGCCAAGATCGGCGCCGCATATGATTGTGACTGAGCCGAGATCAGCGCCACATATGATTGTGACTGAGCCGAGATCAGCGCCACATATGATTGTGACTGAGCCGAGATCAGCTCCACATATGATTGTGACTGAGCCAAGATCAGCACCACATATGATTGTGACTGAGCCAAGATCGGCGCCGCATATGATTGTGACTGAGCCGAGATCAGCGCCACATATGATTGTGACTGAGCTGAGATCAGCGCCACATATGATTGTGACTGAGCCAAGATCAGCTCCACATATGATTGTGGCTGAGCCAAGATCAGCGCCACATATGATTGGGACTGAGCCGAGATCGGCGCCACATATGATTGTGACTGAGCCGAGATCAGCGCCACATATGATTGTGGCTGAGCCAAGATCAGCACCACATATGATTGTGACTGAGCCGAGATCAGCGCCACATATGATTGTGGCTGAGCCAAGATCAGCACCACATATGATTGTGACTGAGCCGAGATCAGCGCCACATATGATTGTGGCTGAGCCGAGATCAGCGCCACATATGATTGTGGCTGAGCCGAGATCAGCGCCACATATGATTGTGGCTGAGCCGAGATCAGCGCCACATATGATTGTGGCTGAGCCGAGATCAGCTCCACATATGATTGTGACTGAGCCGAGATCAGCGCCACATATGATTGTGGCTGAGCCGAGATCAGCGCCACATATGATTGTAGCTGAGCCGAGATCGGCGCCACATATGATTGTGGCTGAGCCGAGATCAGCGCCACATATGATTGTGACTGAGCCGAGATGAGCGCCACATATGATTGTGACTGAGCCGAGATCAGCGCCACATATGATTGTGACTGAGCCGAGATCAGCGCCACATATGATTGTGACTGAGCCGAGATCAGCATCACATATGATTGTGGCTGAGCCAAGATCAGCCCCACATATGATTGTGGCTGAGCCAAGATCAGCCCCACATATGATTGTGACTGAGCCGAGATCAGCTCCACATATGATTGTGACTGAGCCGAGATCAGCTCCACATATGATTGTGACTGAGCCGAGATCAGCATCACATATGATTGTGGCTGAGCCGAGATCAGCTCCACATATGATTGTGACTGAGCCGAGATCAGCGCCACATATGATTGTGACTGAGCCGAGATCGGCACCACATATGATTGTGACTGAGCCGAGATCGGCACCACATATGATTGTGACTGAGCCGAGATCAGCGCCACATATTATTGTGGCTGAGCCGAGATCAGCGCCACATATGATTGTGGCTGAGCCGAGATCAGCGCCACATATGATTGTGACTGAGCCGAGATCAGCGCCACATATGATTGTGGCTGAGCCGAGATCAGCGCCACATATGATTGTGGCTGAGCCGAGATCAGCGCCACATATGATTGTGACTGAGCCGAGATCAGCGCCACATATGATTGTGACTGAGCCGAGATCAGCGCCACATATGATTGTGACTGAGCCGAGATCAGCGCCACATATGATTGTGACTGAGCCGAGATCAGCGCCACATATGATTGTGACTGAGCCAAGATCAGCTCCACATATGATTGTGACTGAGCCGAGATCAGCACCACATATGATTGTGACTGAGCCGAGATCAGCGCCACATATGATTGTGGCTGAGCCGAGATCAGCCCCACATATGATTGTAGCTGAGCCGAGATCGGCATCACATATGATTGTGACTGAGCCGAGATCAGCGCCACATATGATTGTGACTGAGCCGAGATCAGCGCCACATATGATTGTGACTGAGCTGAGATCAGCGCCACATATGATTGTGACTGAGCCGAGATCAGCGCCACATATGATTGTGACTGAGCCGAGATCAGCACCAGATATGATTGTGGCTGAGCCGAGATCAGCGCCACATATGATTGTGGCTGAGCCTGGTACTGCAGCATAGTCTGATTCTGAGCTGCAGTACTGGATGTAGCCACATATGTCTGTGTGGCGCTCTAACATCAAGACCCTTTACTGTGCTCTTGGATAATGGGGATGATGTTCTGTAGATAGAGAGGAAGGTGAATAACCAGTTCCACAGTTCTCAGCCATCCAGGTCATAAAGCTTCATGCTCCAGGCTCCTGGGGGTCTGCGCTCCCTCCTTTTTTTGACCTTGATAATTTGATAAGTGAACCTGTTGTAGGCTGTTTCCCTGACCGGACTGATAGCGCCCGGTGTGCTGCGCGTTGTATGGATCTAACATGACCAATACCCATAGACTGTACCTTCTAGCATTGCAGGACACAATGCAGACTGATATCTGAGCTGTATCAAAGGCAGATAATTTATCCGATCAGTAAAATCTGATTCTTTGTCCTCCTGGACTGATCTTTCACTCTCAATTCATGGGTAAAATCTGTATTCAGTGAAGACAAATTTTCCCATTAATGATAATAGATCACAGTTGGTGCTTATAGAATTCTATGGAGAGGGGGAGGAGCTAGCGGAACACACGGACAGTCTACTCCAAGACCCACTGAGATGATAGTTACAATTCTCCATAGAACGTTATGAGCACCATTAATGATAATAGATGACAGTTGGTGCTTATAGAATTCTATGGAGAGGGGAGGAACTAGCGGAACACACGGACATTCTACTGCAACACCCACTGAGATGATAGTTACAGTTTTCCATAGAACGTTATGAGCACCATTAATGATAGGATATGTCAGTTGGTGCTTATAGAATTTTATGGAGGGGGAGGAGCTAGTGGAACACACGGACTTTCTACTCCAAGACCCACTGAGATGATAGTTACAGTTCTCCATAGAATGTTATGAGCACCATTAATAATAGATGACAGTTGGTGCTTATAGAATTCTATGGAGGGGGAGGAGCTAGCGGAACACACAGACATTCTACTGCAAGTTCCACTAAGATGATAGTTACAATTCTCCATAAAACATTATGAGCACCATTAATGATAGGAGATGATAGTTGATGCTTTTAGAATTCTATGGAGGGGGAGGAGCTAGCGGAACACACCGACATTCTACTGCAAGTTCCACTGAGATGATAGTTACAGTTCTCCCTAGAATGTTATGAGCACCAACTGTCATCTCTTATCTCTGTAATTGGAAAATCTGTCCTCAATGAAGAGATATTTTACTACTAAATTTGAGAATTTTGAGAATGAAAGCGGATTTCTTCAATAAGATTTATTACAAAACTTTTTATATTTTAATGTAAACTATTGATTTATGGAAATAAAACCATGGTGAATGATTACATGAGTTGTCATCTTTACACATTTTCTAACACAAAACTCCCAAATCCCTTCTCTCCTACATTGGTAGAGCTAAACCTTTAAATTATGGATGGCTGCAGTCACCACTAGGGGGAACATTTTCTATACAGATATCTACCACTTCCATTAATCTGACTGTAGTTCTTTATGTAGAGAGCTCCCCCTAGTGGTGGACAAAGTTAAATAAATCTTGAGAACTTTTAGGAGTTATTCCATGAATCTTTTTTATAGATATTCGGTAACAGATATTAGTATAGTATATTATATATATAAAAGTAATTTACACTGTTTCTTTATAAATAATTATTTGCTTTCATGTTGTTAAGTCACATCTGCTGAGGAGGATCCTCAAAGCCTCTCATTTGGATGAGCAGTTATTGAGCAACACAAACAGTTGTGAAGAACCCTTAAAGGAAATGCCAAAGTGGTCCGGCAGAGCCGGAACAGCGATAATAGATTTATCAAAGCTGTGGCAGCGAAGAATTTTGTAACAGAGCTGGAACAGCAATGTCTGATGTAGCAGAGCTGGAACAGTATAGACTGATGTAGCAGAGCTGGTGAAGTGAATACTGATGTAGCAGTGCTGGAACAGCAATGACTGATGTAGCAGAGCTGGAACAGCATAGACCAATGTAGCAGTGCTGGTGCAGTTGATACTGATGTAGCAGTGCTGGTAGAGTGGATACTGATGTAGCAGAGCTGGAAAAGCATAGACTGATGTAAAACAGCTGGACTAGCATAGACTCATGTAGCAGTGCTGGTGCAGTGGATACTGATATAGCAGAGTTATAGTAGTGGTGGCTGATGTAGCAGAGCTGGAGAAGCGATGACTGATGTAGCAGGGCTAAAACAGCGATTACTGATGTAGCAGAGCTGGAACAGCTTAGACTGATGTAGCAGTGCTGGAACAGCAATGACTGATGTAGCAGAGCTGGAACAGCATAGACCAATGTAGCAGTGCTGGTGCAGTTGATACTGTTGTAGCAGTGCTGGTAGAGTGGATACTGATGTAGCAGAGCTGGAAAAGCATAGACTGATGTAAAACAGCTGGACTAGCATAGACTCATGTAGCAGTGCTGGTACAGTGGATACTGATATAGCAGAGTTATAGTAGTGGTGGCTGATGTAGCAGAGTTGGAGAAGCGATGACTGATGTAGCAGGGCTGAAACAGCGATTACTGATGTAGCAGAGCTGGAACAGCTTAGACTGATGTAGCAGAGCTGGAACAGCTTAGACTGATGTAGCAGAGCTGGAACAGCTTAGACTGATGTAGCAGAGCATTGATACAGCAGAGTTATAGCACTGGTGGCTGATGTAGCAGAGCTGGAACTCAAATGGCTAGTATAGTAGGCTTGTGTTTGATGTAGCAGTACTGGTACAGTAGATACTGATAAAGCAGAGTTGTGATAGTGCTAGAATACCAGTGACTGGAATAGCAGAGTTGTGCTTGCAGACATAGCAGTGCTAAAACAATAGTAGGAAAGTAGGGGCAACAGTGGCTAATGTAGCAGTGCTGGAATAATAACTGGAATAGCAGAGTAGAAGCAGTGGATGTCCAGCACAGTACAGCAGAACTCCAAGAACGTGAATACTCAGATGTTGTCCTTCCGCCTGATCTGGCGACATTATGCCACTGGACTACATTCACTCTACCACCAAAATGCAGAGAGACAATGTGCTGAAGTGGAAGCTGAATGCATGACACGGTTTCTCCTTTAGTGCCAGGTTTTGGATAGAATCAATCTCCTTCACCCTCTGGCAGCAGATAGTAAAGTTCTTCTTCTTACCCTGGCAGAAGAAGACTTCATTCTCAGCTCTTCCTTGCTGTTTTCCTGACAAGCAGGATATCCCCATTTACTTTATGGGGGAGCATTTTCGTGCCCCGTAACATGCACCGTCACCCATTCTGCATATTGTATGGATATACCACATGCATGGCTCTTCGTGCACACAGCTTTCTCTATGGACGCTCTGACTATATGGTCAGTACTGGTGACTATGTGTACCGCCAAACAGCGCAAAAGAATTCTGCAAGAGAAAATAAGATAAAAATTAACGATCCGGGACGACAAGGTCAAACGATTAACAAATGTCTTCTGAGTCTCACCTCCACCCAAATAGTAATATTGACAGTAATATCCAGCGTGACTATTTACCCCGAACCAACGGAGCGGAGATCGGGGGGTGGACGGGCGTCATAATAACTCGCCTATAATAAATACATAATAAATCCACTAAAAAAGGGTCAACATTTCCCAAGGTCTCACCTAAGCACTAATATGTATATAGCAGCATTATTCAGGCGTTTTTTTTACTCTTTTACTATATGGTGGCTTTATGGGACACTGTATGACGCTTTATATCATTTTTTCAGCGCTATATGGACACTGTATGGCTCTATATATTATTTTTTCAGCACTATATGGACACTGTATGGCTCTATATATTATTCTCTCAGCACTATATGGACACTGTATGGCTCAATATATTATTTTCTCAGCACTATATGGACACCGTATGGCTCTATATATTATTTTTTCAGAACTATATGGACACTGTATGGCTCTATATATTATCATCTCAGCACTATATGGACACTGTATGGCTCAATATATTATTTTCTCAGCACTATATGGACACTGTATGGCTCCAAATATTATTCTCTCAGCACTATATGGACACTGTATGGCTCTATATATTATCCTCTCAGCACTATATGGACACTGTAGGGCTCTATATATTATCCTCTCAGCACTATATGGACACTGTATGGCTCTATATATTCTCTCAGCGCTATATGGACACTGTATGGCTCTATATATTATCCTCTCAGCACTATATGGACACTGTAGGGCTCTATATATTATCCTCTCAGCACTATATGGACACTGTATGGCTCTATATATTATTCTCTCAGCGCTATATGGACACTGTATGGCTCTATATATTATTTTCTCAGCACTATATGGACACTGTATGGCTCTATATATTATTCTCTCAGCACTATATGGACACTGTATGGCTCCAAATATTATTCTCTCAGCGCTATATGGACACTGTATGGCTCTATATATTATCCTCTCAGCACTATATGGACACTGTATGGCTCCAAATATTATTCTCTCAGCGCTATATGGACACTGTATGGCTCTATATATTATCCTCTCAGCACTATATGGACACTGTATGGCTCTATATATTATTTTCTCAGCACTATATGGACACTGTATGGCTCTATATATTATTCTCTCAGCGCTATATGGACACTGTATGGCTCTATATATTATTTTCTCAGCACTATATGGACACTGTATGGCTCTATACATTATTTTCTTAGCACTATATGGACACTGTATGGCTCTATATATTATTCTCTCAGCACTATATGGACACTGTATGGCTCTATATATTATCCTCTCAGCACTATATGGACACTGTATGGCTCTATATATTATTCTCTCAGCGCTATATGGACACTGTATGGCTCTATATATTATTTTCTCAGCACTATATGGACACTGTATGGCTCAATATATTATTTTCTCAGCACTATATGGACACCGTATGGCTCTATATATTATTTTTTCAGAACTATATGGACACTGTATGGCTCTATATATTATCATCTCAGCACTATATGGACACTGTATGGCTCTATATATTATTCTCTCAGCACTATATGGACACTGCATGGCTCAATATATTATTTTCTCAGCACTATATGGACACCGTATGGCTCTATATATTATTTTTTCAGAACTATATGGACACTGTATGGCTCTATATATTATCATCTCAGCACTATATGGACACTGTATGGCTCTATATATTATTCTCTCAGCACTATATGGACACTGTATGGCTCTATATATTATCATCTCAGCACTATATGGACACTGTATGGCTCTATATATTATTCTCTCAGCACTATATGGACACTGTATGGCTCAATATATTATTTTCTCAGCACTATATGGACACCGTATGGCTCTATATATTATTTTTTCAGAACTATATGGACACTGTATGGCTCTATATATTATCATCTCAGCACTATATGGACACTGTATGGCTCTATATATTATCCTCTCAGCACTATATGGACACTGTATGGCTCTATATATTATCATCTCAGCACTATATGGACACTGTATGGCTCAATATATTATTCTCTCAGCGCTATATGGACACTGTATGGCTCTATATATTATCATCTCAGCACTATATGGACACTGTATGGCTCTATATATTATCCTCTCAGCACTATATGGACACTGTATGGCTCTATATATTATTCTCTCAGCGCTATATGGACACTGTATGGCTCTATATATTATCCTCTCAGCACTATATGGACACTGTATGGCTCTATATATTATTCTCTCAGCGCTATATGGACACTGTATGGCTCTATATATTATTTTCTTAGCACTATACGGACACTGTATGGCTCTATATATTATCATCTCAGCATTATATGGACACTGTATGGCTCCAAATATTATTCTCTCAGCACTATATGGACACTGTATGACTCTATATATTATCCTCTCAGCACTATATGGACACTGTATGGCTCTATATATTATTCTCTCAGCGCTATATGGACACTGTATGGCTCTATATATTATTTTCTCAGCACTATATGGACACTTTATGGCTCTATACATTATTTTCTCAGCACTATATGTACACTGTATGGCTCTATACATTATTTTCTTAGCACTATATGGACACTGTATGGCTTTATATATTATTCTCTCAGCACTATATGGACACTGTATGGCTCAATATATTATTTTCTCAGCACTATATGGACACTGTATGGCTCTATATATTATTTTTTCAGAACTATATGGACACTGTATGGCTCTATACATTATTTTCTCAGCACTATATGTACACTGTATGGCTCTATACATTATTTTCTTAGCACTATATGGACACCGTATGGCTCTATATATTATTTTTTCAGAACTATATGGATACTGTATGGCTCTATACATTATTTTCTCAGCACTATATGTACACTGTATGGCTCTATACATTATTTTCTTAGCACTATATGGACACTGTATGGCTCTATACATTATTTTCTCAGCACTATATGGACACTGTATGGCTCCAAATATTATTCTCTCAGCACTATATGGACACTGTATGGCTCTATATATTATCCTCTCAGCACTATATGGACACTGTATGGCTCTATATATTATTCTCTCAGCGCTATATGGACACTGTATGGCTCTATATATTATTTTCTCAGCACTATATGGACACTGTATGGCTCTATACATTATTTTCTCAGCACTATATGGACACTGTATGGCTCTATATATTATTCTCTCAGCACTATATGGACACTGTATGGCTCTATATATTATTTTCTCAGCACTATATGGACACTGTATGGCTCTATATATTATTCTCTCAGCACTATATGGACACTGTATGGCTCTATATATTATTCTCTCAGCGCTATATGGACACTGTATGGCTCTATATATTAGTTTCTCAGTGCTATATGGACACTGTAGGGCTCTATATATTATTCTCTCAGCGCTATATGGACACTGTAGGGCTCTATATATTATTCCCTCAGTGCTATATGGACACTGTAGGGCTCTATATATTATTCTCTCAGCGCTATATGGACACTGTATGGCTCTATATATTATCCTCTCAGCACTATATGGACACTGTATGGCTCTATATATTATTCTCTCAGCGCTATATGGACACTGTATGGCTCTATATATTATTTTCTCAGCACTATATGGACACTGTATGGCTCTATATATTATTCTCTCAGCACTATATGGACACTGTATGGCTCTATATATTATTCTCTCAGCACTATATGGACACTGTATGGCTCTATATATTATTCTCTCAGCACTATATGGACACTGTATGGCTCTATATATTATTCTCTCAGTGCTATATGGACACTGTATGGCTCTATATATTAGTTTCTCAGCGCTATATGGACACTGTAGGGCTCTATATATTATTCCCTCAGTGCTATATGGACACTGTAGGGCTCTATATATTATTCTCTCAGCGCTATATGGACACTGTATGGCTCTATATATTATCCTCTCAGCGCTATATGGACACTGTATGGCTCTATATATTATTTTCTCAGCACTATATGGACACTGTATGGCTCTATATATTAGTTTCTCAGCACTATATGGACACTGGCTCTATATATTATTTTCTCAGCGTTATATGGAAACTGTATGGCTCTATATATTCTCTCAGCGCTATATGGAAACTGTATGACTCTATATATTCTCTCAGCACTCTATGGACACTGTATGGCTCTATATATTATTTTCTCAGCGCTATATGGACACTATAGGGCTCTGTTTATGTAAAGCTAAGCTGACACCACAGATATAAAAAAAGCCAAAATTTATAGCATTCAGTGCTAAATTTTGCAGTATATGGCGCTACTATATGGAATCTTGCACCATTTTTAGAGCAATTTATGGCACAATCACAAAAGCTATACAGCACAGATGACATTGTGAGGGGCCTGTTTGGCGGCATTATTTCAGTAGTACAGATGTTTGTGCACTATAGAGCAGTTTTTATATCATTGTAAAATTGTACACTGTGTGGCCCTACTATTAGAAATTTAGTCAAATTTTTAAAGCAAATGATGCCAGTTATAAGGGTACTGTTTTATTAGGGGGTGTGTTAGGGTGCTGTTTGACGGTTTTATTCAAATAGTACAAAATAATGATGTTTGTGGACTATACAGCAATGTTAAATTGTACACTGTATGGTGGTTCTATTATGAGCCTTGCTGCATTTGGGGGCTGTTTATGGTATAGTTACTTTGGCACTGTATGGCTGTATTTTTTTTTATAATACACAGTAGTGATTTTTATGCACTGTATGGCAGCATTTTTCTATAATATACAGTAGTGATGTTTGTGCACTGTATGGTGGTATTTTTCTATAATATTCAGTAGTGATGTTTGTACACTATATAGCAGTTTTACTGTTGTCCCTGTGAAATTCTACACTGTATTGGTGTTTCGTTGCATTTGGGGATGGTTTATAAGACCGTTATTAGGGCACTGCATGGCAGTATTTTTTTATAATACACAGTAGTGATGTTTGTGCACTGTATGGCGGTATTTTTCTATAATATACCGTACTTATGGTTGTGCTCTATATAGCAGTTTTATTGTTGTCCCTGTGAAATTCTACACTGTATTGGTGTATTGTTGCATTTGGGGACAGTTTATAAGACAATTAGGGCACTATATGGCGGTATATTTTTTTATAATATCCAATAGTGATGCTTGTGCACTGTATGGCGGTATTTTTATATACTATACAGAAGTGATGTATGTACACTATATAGCAGTTTTATTGTTTTCCCTGTGAAATTTTACACTGTATGGGTGTTTTCTTCCATTTGGGGACAGTTTATAAAACAGTTATTAGAGTACTGTATGGCGGTATTTTTCTATAATATACAGTAGTGATGTTTGTGCACTATTTAGAAGTTTTATTGTTGTCCCTATGAAATTCTACACTATATTGGTGTTTTGTTGCATTTGTGGAAGTTTATAAATATTATTTGTGCACTGTATGGCGGTATTATTTTGATAGTTCACAGTACTGAAGTTTTGTGTGCTATGTAGTTGTTTTTATGTTGTCCATATTAAATTGTACACTGTATAGCACTGCTATTTGGAGCATTTTGGGGGTAGTTTATAGCATAGTTATTAGGGCACGGTATGGCAGTATTTTTTTGATTCTACACACTACTGGTGTTTTTGCACCATAAAACAATTTTTTGCTGTCAGTGCGGAGTCGTTGGATGGCATTATTTGGGAGCTGTTTGGCGGTATTATTTTAATTGTATTTTTGCATTTTTTTTTTATCTAATAAAGTATATAGATATTTAAATGACCTCCCATTAACAACAAAAGTCCAATAAATATCCGCAGTACGGTAAGCATCACCCTTGATCGTACGTCTGCGGCCGTCTATTAAGTATCTGCACTCCAGACACCTTGAGATGAGCAGCGCTCTGTGCATTTCTCAATGAAAGTTGTAAGAAGTATTTCACGCTTCCAGTCAATTGGAGGAGGCGCAGACATCAAGGTGAGCAGGGAAGCAAAATCTTGTTTCTTCGTTTTTCAGGGAGGGAATCTGCAATGTGCAGGCCTATGTTAAAATCCCAAATCCCCCGGATCGATATTGGAGCGGACCAACGCTTTAGGGAGCATGGAAGATAAAGAGGAGCATGTTGTAAAGGTTTCTGTCTCTCATAAATAATGCACTGGGGTCTGAGATAGGGAAAAAAAGGGTCTAGGATCCCCCCTTACAGTACAAAATAAGCCCAAGACCCCCCTCCTCCTTTCATGTTTTAGGAGTTCGGCAAAAGGAAGAAAAGGAGGGGGGGTGGGGGGGGGCTCAATCCTCCTTGGTGACCAAATATTAACCCGTTCTACCCAGAAGACTAATAGTTTGTTTTAAAAGTTTTTCTTCTGATTTTTCCAGCTAAAAGTATAAAAGATAGTAAGAAGAATAGATAGAAAGAAGGGTAGATAGAGAGGATAGATAGAGAGAAAGAGAGGATAGATAGAAAGAAGGATAGATAGAGAGAAGGATAGATAGAGAGGATAGATTGAAAGAAGGATAGATAGAGAGAAGGATAGATAGATAGAGAGAAGGATAGAGAGAAAGAGAGAAGGATAGATAGAGAGAATAGATAGAAAGAAGGATAGATAGAGAGAAGGATAGATAGAGAGGATAGATTGAAAGAAGGATAGATAGAGAGAAGGATAGAGAGAAAGAGAGAAGGATAGATAGAGAGGATAGATTGAAAGAAGGATAGAGAGAAAGAGAGAAGGATAGATAGAGAGGATAGATTGAAAGAAGGATAGAGAGAAAGAGAGAAGGATAGATAGAGAGAAGGATAGATAGAAAGAAGGATAGATAGAGAGAAGGATAGATAGAGAGAAGGATAGAGAGAAAGAGAGAAGGATAGATAGAGAGGATAGATTGAAAGAAGGATAGAGAGAAGGATAGATAGCGAGAAGGGTAGAGATAGATAGATAGATAGAGGGATAGACAGAGGGATAGATAGAGGGCTAGATATGTCGCGGGCGGAGGAGGGGACGCCGCGCTCTCCCACTGCTCGGGTCCGGCCGCCGCTGCGGCCTACTGCTGCTCGGTGGCTCGAGCGATGGGCCGGATCCCGGGGACTCGAGCGGCGCTCCTCGCCCGTGAGTGAAAGGGGTTTGGTTTTTGGGATAGTTTATTGTCCGTGACGCCACCCACGGTTGTAGTGATTGAATAGACACCACCGCTGCTCTGTATGGGGATCCCGGGAGTGATGACAGGGAGCAGCAAAGTTGTTGGTTCTCCCCTCCGTGGGTAGGGGATGGTCGTCCCGGGGCCCAGTGATGAGTTGGGGGATGAGGGATGGCGGGACCGGTGCAGGGCTGGGTGGGGTGCAGGGATGCGGGGGCAGCGCTGTGCCTCACGGGACTGTGGTACTCACTCAGCCTGAGACAGTGACACAGTTCTCGGTAAAACACACGGCTGGAAAGACGGTTCCCACGGACGGCTGCTGTTGCTTTTCCCCAGTAGTTGACGGTGACGGTCCCTTTTCCTGCACCTAAGTCTATGTTGGTAGCGATGGGTTCCCACCGGTAACCCGCTCCCCGGCTTGGATATGTGCCGGAGGAGCCCCTCTTTGCCCGCAGGCGCTGGCCCTGAGAAACTGGTGCCCTGGCGGTGGCGGTGTCTCTCTCTAACGGTTGGACTGTTGCCTTCAATCGGGACTTGGTTGTTGGGAGACCCGGAGGTCCCCTTCACTGACGGATTTGGCAAATTCACGGCGACTCCTAGCCTTGCCGGGATCCGAAAGGCCCCTGCCAATGGTGCTGGCTTCTCTTCGTATACCGCTCCGGTACCGCCGGGCCACCACCCGACCGCGGTCCTTTCGGCAACCTCCAAGCAGCCTCTCCTGCAGACGGTCACCGCCGTCTGCTAACCTTGCTGTTCTCAGTCCGGTGTACATACCCGGACTAACTTCAGGCTTTCTCAACTGTCACTTTCTCTTCCACCTTTACTCCTCTCTCTTGCTCCTCTACCACTTCACTCTTTACTCCTTCATTCCCCTAGCTTGACTTCAACTGCCTGGTTTTCCCGCCTCCAGGGCTGTGTACTCCTCGGTGGGTGGAGCCAACCGCCTGGCCCACCCCCTGGTGTGGACAACAGCCCCTGGAGGAAGGCAACAAGGATTTTTGTGTAGCTTTGGTGTACCTATCCGGGGTGTAGGGTGTGATGGTGTTATGACCTGTGACCCCTGGCTTGCCCAGGGCGTCACATTCCCCCTTAGCAAAATGCAGACCGTCCGCGTCCAACACCGGTTTTATTTTTCTGAGAAAAGATAAAGACATAACAAGCATAATAACTTCATCCCACAGCGGGAGGCACTTTTCTTAAACGTTACTAACGGTTTTAAACGGTTGCTGCTGCCGCTCTCTCCCACCCAAGTAACCTGGCCCTGATGCTGCCTCTAAGAAACAGGCAGCACCCCTTGACCCCAGTCCTGAACCAAGTTACCCGAGCGGGATCTGTCCTTCCCCTCCAGAGGGTAGCCACCGGTTCCGGTGGTGGCTGGGCCCCAGCCTGCTCCACTGCGGGCCCTCCCTTCAACCTGCCTCTCTGGAGGCGGTAACGGTCAGCTGCAACAAAACATTTTTATTTACAAGCCACTTAACGTTTGTGGTTGCCCTGCAAGTTCACGGGCTTGTCCATAGAGAGTTCCCTATGCAAAACATTGTGGATGGTCCCTACGAGGACAACAATGCCGGCAACGGCCGGTTCCAATCACGGTAGGACAATCAGGTAACTGTTCGGTTCCATTTACTTATCATTTTCATTTCTTGCAAACTTTTAAACAAACTTTTTCAAACGCACACAGACTTTCCCCCCCCCCCCTTTTAAAGGACGGTTTTCCTGTACCTAAGTGGGGGTCTACCTAGGTTAGGACGGGTGGACCTCCGGGGTCCGGTGTAAGTAGGGCTCGGCAGTGGGGTAGAGGGAACAATCAGTTCCTCCTCCCTGCTATCGTGTGGGGCAGGCGGAGGCATAGGGGAGCTGGGTACAGGTTCATCCCTGGGCACTGGCACTGACTCACGGTTGACCGCCTCCATCACTTCTTCATCCACGGGTTGTGGGAACAGTATCACTGGAAGAATCACCGCGCCGTACTGTGTAGGCCAGTCCGCTGGGAAGTCTCCCATCGCAGTGTGGATCACCTCTTTTGCCTTCTCTGCTCGTAGGGGAACCGGTACTTCAGCCGCCGCTCTTAAGGCTGGTGGGCACCTTTTCAGATGGTCCCGGGAAACCGTGGCCAAAGTGCCCCCTTGGTCACGACTGATTTGGTAGGCCTTCCCATCTTCCCATCCTGTGGGCTGTATGACGTACGGGGTTTGTTCCCATTGATCATCCAGCTTGTGGGTTCTCCTCTTCCGCTTCAGTACGACATCTCCGGGCTGAAAAGGGCCAGCAGACGCCTTTTGATTGAAGCGCTGCTCCTGCAGTTCCCGACTCCGACTCAAGTTCTTCTCAACATATTCTTGAATCTGCCGGTATTGTACCCTCCGCCGAGTTTCCCATTCAGCTGTCGAAGGGAGTGCTTCTGGGGCCTCCAATCCCATCTCCAGGTCCACCGGCAGTCGGCCGGGGCGAGCCCTCATCAGATATGCTGGGGTGCACTTCGTTGAGATGGACGGGATGCTGTTGTACATATCGACCAAGTCGGGTAGCTTCTCTGGCCACAGGTTCCGCTCTTCCAGCGGTAACGTCTTGAGGAGTCCCAGGACCAAGTGGTTCATTTTCTCACACATGCCGTTGGTCTGGGCATGGTAAGGGGTGGTCCGGATCTTCTTACAGCCATACAACTGGCAGAACTCATGGAACACATCTGCTTCAAAAGCCGGGCCTTGGTCAGTAAGCACTTTTTCTGGGTATCCATGTGGTCGGCAGAAATAAGCCTGGAACGCTCTAGCGGCAGTACGACCAGTTAGGTCCTTGACTGGGACAACCACCATGAACCTCGAATAGTGGTCTACTATGGTCAACGCGTAGGCGTACCCACATCGGCTGGGGGTGAGCTTGACATGGTCCAGGGCGACCAGCTCCAGTGGCTGATGTGTAATGATCGGGTGTAGGGGCGCCTTCTGGCTGGCCTCGTCCTTCCTCCTCAGCGTGCAAGGACCGCACTCTCGGCACCAGGCCTCTACAGACTCCCGCATCCCACTCCAATAGAACCGCTCTCTCAACAGCATCTCCAGATTCTTCCATCCGAAGTGTCCGGCACCATCATGGTATGCCTGCAAGACAGTGGGCACATCAGCTTGGGGAATAACCAACTGGCGGATTTTCTCATGAGTCTTCGGGTTGATCAGCTCACGGTACAGCTTCCCTTGATGTAGATACAGCCGGTTCCGTTCCTTCCACAAGCGTTGGGCTTCAGCTGGGGCGGCAGGGTCCATCCCAACAGCGCCTTGTTCCACCAGGGTCTTGACTAGGCGGACGGCGGGCGCCTGGTTTTGAGCTTCCTGCCACTCCTGACTGGGCAGTGGATCCAGGTTCACCTGTTGTTGGTGGACATGTACCTTCTCAGTTGGTGGCTGGTGAAATGCAGGCAACTCGATCTCTGCGAGGTCGTCATCCTCGCACCCTTCTTCTGACAAATGGGGCATCCGAGAGAGTGCATCAGCATTAATGTTGACACGACCAGCCCTGTATTTGATTGTGAAGTCATAGTTGGCTAGCCTGGCCACCCACCGCTGCTCCAACGCGCCCAACTTGGCCGTGTCCAGGTGAGTCAACGGATTGTTATCCGTGAAAGTGGTGAATTTTGCTGCGGCCAAGTAGTGGCGGAACCGCTCGGTGATAGCCCATACCAGTGCCAGGAGCTCGAGCTTGAAGGAGCTGTAGTTCTCAGGGTTCCTTTCACTTGGCCGGAGCTTTCGGCTAGCATAAGCAATCACTTTCTCCTTCCCATCCTGGACCTGGGACAGGACTGCCCCCAATCCCACATTGCTGGCATCTGTGTAGAGGATGAATGGGCAGCCGTAGTCAGGGTACGCTAGGACCTCTTCTCCGGTCAAGGCCGCCTTCAGCTGGCGGAAGGATTCCTCATGCCTTTCTTCCCACACCAGTGGGGCTCCGATGGGTCTACCACCTTTGGTCTGCCCCACGAGGAGATCTTGCATGGGGGCAGCCATCTTCGTGTACCCCTTGATAAAGCGCCGGTAGTACCCCACCAGACCCAGAAACTGCCTTACTTCCCTCACTGTGGTTGGTCTTGGCCAGCCTTGGATGGCAGTGATCTTCTCAGGGTCGGGGGCGACACCTTCTGCACTCACTACATGCCCCAGGTACTGCACTCTGGGTTTCAGCAGGTGACACTTAGAGGGCTTCAACTTCATCCCGTATTTGGCAAGGGACGCGAACACCTCGGCCAGGTGCTCCAGATGGGCTTCATACGTCTGGGAGTACACAATCACATCATCCAGGTATAACAAGACGGTCTCGAAGTTTAGGTGTCCCAGACAGCACTCCATCAGCCGTTGGAAGGTTCCAGGGGCGTTGCACAGCCCGAACGGCATACTATTGAATTCACAGAGCCCCATTGGGGTGGTGAAGGCGGTTTTCTCCCGGTCCTCCGGTGCCACTGCCACTTGCCAGTATCCACTGGTGAGGTCAAGGGTAGAGAAGTAATTTGCAGTTCTCAGTGCGGCCAAAGACTCTTCGATACGGGGCAGTGGATAAGCATCTTTATGCGTTATCTGGTTAATCTTCCGGTAGTCCACACACATCCGCATGGTGCCATCCTTCTTTTTGACCAGCACCAACGGCGCGCGCCCAGGGACTACAGCTGTCCCGAATAATCCCTGCCTCTTTCATGTTCCTCAACATATCTTTGGCGCATTGGTAATGCGCAGGGGGAATAAGCCTGTACCTCTCTTTGATAAGGGGGGTGCTCACCGGTGGGGATGTGGTGTTGGACCCCTTTAATCTACCCAAAGTCTAATGGATGTTTGCTGAAAACTTGCTCATACTCCCGCACCACCCTGTAACCCCTTCTTTGTGATGTGTAGGGGTATCGTCAGTGCCCACGTGTAGCTGTTGGTGCCACTCATTTAACTCCCCTTGGGGCGGGTGAGTGCTGGTAATAGGTGGGGGGACTGGGGGAGCTGCCTCGTGGATAGTGTGGGGATCCAGGGTGAGCAGCTTGGCAAGTGTAGCATACCGGGGAAGCCTGACTTCTTCCTCCCCACAGTTCAGCACCCTCACGGGCACTCTCCCCTTCTTTACATCTACCACCCCTCGGGCGGCCATTACAGTGGGCCAGTGCTCGGAGGGCATGGGCTCTATCATGGCAGGGTAGTCATGCCCCTGAGGCCCTACTGCCGCTCTACACCAAATCATCATCTCACTCCTAGGGGGTACAATCAACGGAGCAGCATCCATCACTCTCACTCCACCAATCTCTCCTCCTGTTGAGTTTACATGCTGGCGGTACATCAAGGCTCGGATCTCACGCTGCACAGCTCTTTGTCGGCTCCCCGCTGCCGTGGCGGCCAGCTGCTGCAGTAGGGCCAACACATCACCCATACAGTGCTCCATCACATTGGTTCCTAGCACTATCTTCGGGTTATGGTCACTGGGTTCATTCATGATCAAAATCATACCCTGGTGTTGCAGTTCAGCTTGCCCCACGGTCATAGCCACTTGTTTATACCCCACTTGGGTCAATGGGAGTCCATCAGCAGCAATCAGTGTTATACTAGTATCTGGGGGTGCCAGCTCGTCTGTCCCCCAATACCGCTGGTATAATGTGTATGGTATGGTGGTTACCTGTGATCCAGTGTCCAAGAGAGCCATCACCGGGATGCCGTCCACAGCCACGGGGATGATGGGCCGGGCCCCGATATACCGGTCCCGCCAGTCTGGGGGGCCACGGGGTTCTACTCCTGAGGATTGGCCCGTGGCCCCAGGGGTTGCTCGTTTAACGGGCACTGTCGGAAGTAATGGCCAGGCTTGTTGCACTTGTAGCAGGTGGGAGGTCTGTTCCGTGGGTTGTTAGCACCTCTCCGCTGCATCCAGGGAACATCCTCAGGGCTGTCGGCGAGCTGTATCCTGGTTGGAGGCTGGGATCTGGTCAAAGGTTGGAGTGCACCGAGAATCTTGGCGAGGTCTCTGTCCATGCAGCGGACCTGGGCTGCCAGTTCTTCCATTGTGCTACTGGGAGCTGTAGGCATTGGAGAGGCTGGTGGGGCAGGGGCCACCACGACGGGGGCCGTTTCAATTGGCCACGGGGCTGTCTCCGAGATTTCTGAAGCTGGGGGTTGCAGTGCTTTAATGGCCCGTTCCTTTAATACAGCAAAGTCCACATCAGGGTGTTCCAGGGCCCACAGTCGGAGCTGTTTGCGATCCTCAGAGGACCTCATCCCCTGCACAAATTGCTCTACTAACATCTTGTTGCTGTCCGCCTCATTGATAGTGTCTACCCGCTTTAGAGTGCGAAGGGCGGTTTGCAGACGTAAAGCGTAGTCCCGAATGCTATCCACAGACCGTTGCCGGCACTGGTAAAACTGCATCCTCAGCTCAGCTTCGATACGGGTCTCAAAGGCAGTCTGTAGCTTCTCAAAGATGGTGGCTACAGAGAGCCGGTCCCCCTCGGCCCAGGTCTCCGCTTCCTGCTCAGCCGCGCCGGTTAGCTGGCCCAGCACTACCGCTGCACGTTGCTTATCAGTCAGGGGGTACAATTCCAAAAGCGGATTAAGCTTTTTCCAGAAGACCTGTAAAGCATCAGGTTTCCCGTCATACTGCGGTAGCCAGGTAGCTCCGGGCACATAGGGCAAGGAGAACGGCATCACCTGAGCGAGAGCGGGGGCCGCGGCACCTCCCGCCAGCACGGCCTGGACCTGGGCAGGCCCATTCCCATCCACGGGTGCCACTGCGGCTGCGACCACCGCTCCTCCAGCGGCTCCATTGGGCGCAGACATCTTGTTTCCGTCCCCCTTAGCCTCTTTCCGGCCCCTCCTCTATCGGGGCGGGGTTTTGGCCTTCGCGCCTCTGCTACTCGAGAAGACGCTCGAGCGGGAACTCTTGGCGCCAAAGATGGCGGCTTCTGGAATTTTTCGGCCGGACACCTCCGGCGGTAACAAGGCGCACCTCTACCAAACGGCAGAGCGGTAAGATCCTGTTCGTGACGCCAAATTATCGCGGGCGGAGGAGGGGACGCCGCGCTCTCCCACTGCTCGGGCCCGGCCGCCGCTGCTGCTGCGGCCTGCTGCTGCTCGGTGGCTCGAGCGATGGGCCGGATCCCGGGGACTCGAGCGGCGCTCCTCGCCCGTGAGTGAAAGGGGTTTGGTTTTTGGGATAGTTTATTGTCCGTGACGCCACCCACGGTTGTGGTGATTGAATAGACACCACCGCTGCTCTGTATGGGGATCCCGGGAGCGATGACAGGGAGCAGCAAAGTTGTTGGTTCTCCCCTCCGTGGGTAGGGGTTGGTCGTCCCGGGGCCCAGTGATGAGTTGGGGGATGAGGGATGGCGGGACCGGTGCAGGGCTGGGTGGGGTGCAGGGACGCGGGGGCAGCGCTGTGCCTCACGGCACTGTGGTACTCACTCAGCCTGAGACAGTGACACAGTTCTCGGTAAAACACACGGCTGGAAAGACGGTTCCCACGGACAGCTGCTGTTCCCCAGTAGTTGACGGTGACGGTCCCTTTTCCTGCATTTAAGTCTATGTTGGTAGCGATGGGTTCCCACCGGTAACCTGCTCCCCGGCTTGGATATGTGCCGGAGGAGCCCCTCTTTGCCCGCAGGCGCTGGCCCTGAGAAACTGGTGCCCTGGCGGTGGCGGTGTCTCTCTCTAACGGTTGGACTGTTGCCTTCAATCGGGACTTGGTTGTTGGGAGACCCGGAGGTCCCCTTCACTGACGGATTTGGCAAATTCACGGCGACTCCTAGCCTTGCCGGGATCCGAAAGGCCCCTGCCAATGGTGCTGGCTTCTCTTCGTATACCGCTCCGGTACCGCCGGGCCACCACCCGACCGCGGTCCTTTCGGCAACCTCCAAGCAGCCTCTCCTGCAGACGGTCACCGCCGTCTGCTAACCTTGCTGTTCTCAGTCCGGGGTACACACCCGGACTAACTTCAGGCTTTCTCAACTGTCACTTTCTCTTCCACCTTTACTCCTCTCTCTTGCTCCTCTACCACTTCACTCTTTACTCCTTCACTCCCCTAGCTTGACTTCAACTGCCTGGTTTTCCCGCCTCCAGGGCTGTGTACTCCTCGGTGGGTGGAGCCAACCGCCTGGCCCACCCCCTGGTGTGGACATCAGCCCCTGGAGGAAGGCAACAAGGATTTTTGTGTAGCTTTGGTGTACCTATCCGGGGTGTAGGGTGTGATGGTGTCATGACCTGTGACCCCTGGCTTGCCCAGGGCGTCACAGATAGATAGAGGGATAGATAGATAGATAGAGGTATAGATAGAAGGGTAGATAGAAGGATAGAGAGAGAGGATAGATATTCGATGGATGATAGATACCGTGTTTCCTCAAAAATAAGGCCTAGCAGGAATTTTCAGCCTTTTTGGCATAAGGCTTTAATACAAGCCCTAGTCCGGAAATAAGCCCTAGTCATGTGTGATCCGATGTGTTATGTGTGACCTGATGTGTGTGGGTGTGTGATCGACCGCAGGTCCTTGATGCGTTCCACCGCAGGTCCTCGTGCTCCACTGTACTGTGTCCCAGGTTCCACTGCCGGCCGGAAGCAACAGGTATCACCGGTTGGTGTCTGTGTGCGATTTGATGTGTGTGTGTGTGTGTGGGTGTGTCGGCCAGAAGCAGCGGAGGACCATGTGGAGCATACCTGATGAGAGGACCCACCAAAGATCACAGGAGGACCTGATAGCCACACAGACATCCTAGGTCTAGTAAGTATGATTCTACTGGGAAGGGGGGAGTCTGCTTTTTTGGGGGGTAAACTTACTCCCAACCCATGTTTCCCCGAGAATAAGCCCTAGCGAAATAATATAAGGCAGTGTCTATAGATGCCGTAGTAGATGGATAGAAAGTGGGAAAGATAAATACTGTAGATAGATAGATCGATATTAGATTTGATATTAGATTGATGGATAGATAGATAGAGGGATGGATAGATAGATATTATGTGACGCCCTGGACCCCAGGGGTCACAGTAGAACAACACACACACACACACACCCTCCCTTGGTAGGAAACACCCGTCAACCTAAAAATCCTTGTTGCCTCCTCCAGGGTCTGATGTCCACACCAGGTGGGGTGGAGCCAGGCGGTTAGCCCCACCCACCGAGGAGTTCACAGTCCTGGAGGCGGGAAAAACACAGTCCTGGAGGCGGGAAAAACAGTTAGTTAGAGTCTGGAGTTCAAGTGCAGTGGAGTTGGAGGTGGAAGCAGAGACTGTGTGTGTCTGGGTTGGAGCCCAGGCACCGTCAGCAAGGTCGGCAGATGGTGGTGGCCGTCTGCAGGAGTTAGCGGACATCTGTAGAACCGTAGGACCGGGGTCGGGCGGTGGCCCGCCGGTACCGAACCGGGGAGCGGAGTGAAGCTAAGCACCAAGGCAGGGTACTCAGACCCCGACTAGGCTCGGAAGCCGCCGTAAAAGTCGAATTCTCTGATTGCGGTCTGGACCTCAGGGGTTCATTCCCACCCAAGTCCCGTTAGAAGGCAACCGTCCAACCAGTCCGGATAAGAGCCACCACCAACGGCCAGAGATCCAAGGGCTAGCGCCTGCGGGCAAAACGGGCTCTCCCGATACGTACAAGCCGGGGAGCGGACCACCCGTGGGAATCCATAGGGGTCAAACACATACAAACAGGTGCAGGGAAAGACAGCCGCCACCAACCCGCCCGGGAGAAGAGAAGACACAGCAGCCGGCTGTGGGCCCTGTCCATCCAGCCGTTTGGTTTACCAGAGACTCTGTTATTGACTACCTGAGTGAGTACACCAGTGCCATCCGGCACAGCGCTGCACCGTAATGCCGACCCTGCGGCCGCGCGGCCTCCCCGCATCGGCACCTGCACCTATCCCCTACCCACCGGCTCCCAACTCCTCCCCAACCGGGGCCCCGGGACCAACAGCCCCTACCCACGGAGGGGCCAACACCTCAGCTGCTCCCCGCCATCGCTCCGGTAACCCCTGTCACCAGCAGCGGTGGTGCCCACCATCACCACAACCCCGTGGTGGCGTCACAACCGACATGCCACCACCAAACCTCGCCTTTTCACTCGTGGGCGAGGAGGCGCTGCTCGAGCACCGGGTCCGGCCCCACTCGAGCCACCCAGCGGAAGCACCGGACCCGCGCCAGCGAATCCCCCGAGGTGAGCGGCGTTCCCGAAGAACCCCTCTCCGCCCGCGACAATTGGATGGATAGATAGATAGATAGATACTGTAGATGGATAGATAGATAAATAGATAGAGGGATAGATAGAGAGAGGGATAGATAGATAGAGGGATACATAGATAGAGGGATAGATTTGATAGATAGAGGGATAGATTTGATAGATAGATAGATACTGTAGATGGATAGATAGATAAATAGAGGGATAGATAGATATATATCCTGCTGGGGGAAGAAGAGAGCGCAGTGGAGATAGCAGCGCGGTATGTGAGCGAATGTCATAGACTTTGAGAAAGAGAACTATGATAAGTCATGGACTTCCATAGCCCCCCATCCCAGATGTGGCCCCCCAATCCCCACCCTGGATATGCCCCAACCACCGTTACTACAGTCCCCACCCTGGATATGCCCCATCATAAGCCATGGACTTCCATAGCCCCCATCCTAGAAGAGCCCCACAGTCCCCACCCTGGATGTGCCCCATCCATCCTTCCTACAGTCCCCACCCACCATCCCCACAGCCCCAGTCCCTAATGTACACTTGCTTTGGCAAAACTAATTTGTATTTGGTCCTGCCAATAAAGCTTATTTGATTTGATAGATAGATAGATAGATAGATACTGTAGATGGATAGATAGATAAATAGAGGGATAGATAGATACTGTAGATAGATAGATTGATATTAGATTTAATATTAGATTGATGGATAGATAGATAGATAGATAGAGGGAGGGATAGATAGATAGAGGGATAGATAGATAGATAGATAGATAGAGGGATAGATAGATAGATAGATAGATAGATAGATAGATAGAGGGATAGATAGATAGAGGGATAGATAGATAGAGGGATAGATAGATAGATAGATGGATAGATAGATAGAGGGATAGATAGATAGATAGATAGATAGATAGAGGGATAGATAGATAGATAGATAGAGGGATAGATAGATAGATAGATAGAGGGATAGATAGATAGATAGAGGGATAGATAGATAGATAGATAGATAGAGGGATAGAAAGATAGATAGATAGAGGGATAGATAGAGAGATAGATAGATAGAGGGATAGATAGATAGATGGATAGATAGATAGAGGGATAGATAGATAGATAGATAGATAGATAGATAGATAGATAGAGGGATAGATAGATAGATAGATAGAGGGATAGATAGATAGATAGATAGAGGGATAGATAGATAGATAGATAGATAGAGGGATAGATAGATAGATAGATAGATAGATAGAGGGATAGATAGATAGATAGATAGATAGAGGGATAGATAGAGGGATAGATAGATAGATAGATATATAGATAGAGGGATAGATAGATAGATAGATAGATAGATAGATAGAGGGATAGAAAGATAGATAGATAGAGGGATAGATAGAGAGATAGATAGATAGATAGAGGGATAGATAGAGAGATAGATAGATAGATAGAGGGATAGATAGAGGGATAGATAGATAGAGGAATAGATAGATAGAGGGATAGATAGATAGAGGGATAGATAGAGGGATAGATAGATAGATAGAGTGATAGATAGATAGATAGATAGATAGATAGAGTGATAGATAGATACTGTAGATAGATTGATATTAGATTTAATATTAGATAGATGGATAGATAGATACGGTAGTCACAAGACTAATTTTACACTTCGGTGGATATATGGATATAAAAGGTGACACTTTGCTTTTTTCGGCCCTTCTGCAAAGAACATGAAAACTTTTCTTCTCCTAATAGAATGTAATGGTCCAAAGTGACACAAGTTTCCTAAACTTCTGCGGTGTCAGTGCGGGATGAAGGTCAGTGAATTATAGCAAATACAAAGAGATTTGTGCAGGTCCCTCACCTTTAAATATGTAGGTGGCCATCTGGTGTGTCTGAGGCAGGATTGTGGGACAAGACAGAACTGACTTTATATTAAAAGTATAACTTCTATAGCATATAATATCGGATAACTTTGACAATGGAGGGTTTCATTCATTCATTCAGTCCCGCCCCTGAGGAGCTGGTAATTAGAAATTACATTGTTTAGTTACATGATAAAGTAAATTTCCACCCTTGAACACAAAATTATGTTTTCCTTTTATTCTAAAAAAGGCCTCTAATTCTGTGTTCTAACAAATGTGGATTGTTCAAAACAGGGAACCCCTTTAATATATATTTTTTTACCCTGAAAATACAGCAACTATCTTGTACTCAGAGGTGAATTTACATTTGCATATGCAGCAATGTTGTAAAGAATTTTTTATATTTGTATGGAAATGCATTTTATTAATATTCTGATTAAAACTTTTCCAATTTTTTTGTATTTTTCACCATTTTCAAAATATCTGCTTGTTGTCAGTGAATGGGAACCTTTAATCATCGATCATACCCTCACAGGCACAGTATGAAGATTCCTCAATGCCCTCAACAAAATATGATACCCCCACATCGCTCAACATAGTATGATGCCCCCAGATCCCACCACATACAGTATGATGCCCCCAGATCCCACCACATACAGTATGATCCCACCACATACAGTATGATCCCACCACATACAGTATGATCCCACCACATACAGTATGATCCCACCACATACAGTATGATGCCCCCAGATCCCTCCACATGCAGTATGATCCCACCACATACAGTATGATCCCACCACATACAGTATGATGCCCCCAGATCCCACCACATACAGTATGATGCCTCCAGATCCCACCACATACAGTATGATGCCCCCAGATCCCTCCACATGCAGTATGATCCCACCACATACAGTATGATCCCACCACATACAGTATGATGCCCCCAGATCCCTCCACATACAGTATGATGTCCCCAGATCCCACCACATACAGTATGATGCCTCCAGATCCCACCACATACAGTATGATGCCCCCAGATCCCACCACATACAGTATGATGCCTCCAGATCCCACCACATACAGTATGATGCCCCCAGATCCCTCCACATGCAGTATGATCCCACCACATACAGTATGATCCCACCACATACAGTATGATGCCCCCAGATCCCTCCACATACAGTATGATGTCCCCAGATCCCACCACATACAGTATGATGCCCCCAGATCCCACCACATACAGTATGATCCCACCACATACAGTATGATCCCACCACATACAGTATGATGCCCAAAGATCCCTCCACATACAGTATGATGCCCCCAGATCCCACCACATACAGTATGATGCCCCCAGATCCCACCACATACAGTATGATACCCCCAGGTCCCTCCACATACAGTATGATGCCCCCACAGTTCCCCAACACAGTATGATGCCTCGATAGTTCCTCCAATGCAGTGCGATGCTGCCACAGTACTTCTGACATAGCAGGATGCCCTCCCGCCCTTTCCAAACAGTATGATGCCCCACAGTGTCAAACACAGTACAATGCCCCCAATACAGTTTGATTCCTACATAGACTCCCCAAACAGTATGAAGCCACCACAGTGCCGAAACACTGTATGATGCTATAGCAGCCCTCCACCAACTGGTATAATGCCCCAACACAGTGTGATACCCCAAAAACCCTACACGCTCAATATGATATGCAAGTTAAAAAAATAACACCTCAGCCCGTTCTCATGATGGCCTGCTCCACTCTGTGCATTTTGTGGACTAAGGGTCCAGACAGCAGGCGCGATGTAGTGATGTCACCGCGCCTCCTGCACTGAGACTCAGATGCACAGGCTGAATGGTGGAGCTGGGAGCTGACGGCTCCCTACTCCACCATTACATTCAACAGTATCTGAATTGAGATGCTGGTGACCTCTCAGCTCATGGGCCCCATAGCAGAAAATGGCCTCTACTCGCCATAGTTATACTCCTCCTCACTATTAGGGCACATAGATATTATAGCGGAGGGTCTTCTATTATCTATGCCATTTATTTGATTAGTAGGCATATAATATTTTCTATTTCTTTGGTTATTTTATTTATTTTTTACCCTGGGTGAATTTTGAACTTTTCCGTGTTAGAGGTGCGTCGTGGCTGCTGGGGGAATCTCAATGCATTGTGTGCCGTGTGTCTCGCAATGTTACAGTGACTCGCTGTGACACCGAACATCTGTTCAATGGAAATGATCTCTCCTGCGGGTGCAGTGTGTGGCGGCGGAGGGGGCGCCGAGTGTTGGGAGGCCCGTCCAATGATGCTGTCTATACGAGCCACCTCTCTCCTTCCAGACAAATTGCCGTCACTCTCTATCAGCTCTTTGGGGAGAAGAAGATGCAGGGCAGACTCGCGCATCCAGCGGCGGAGGGCGGCGAAATAATAATACAATAATAACCCGAAATGTGTAAGACATTTTTGTAAAAACATAAAAAAAAAATTACAAATCAGTTTTGATTTTGCGTAAAAATTCATCAACCACTTGCGCTGTTTTTAAGAATTTGGCGTATAAAAAATCAATTAATAGAAGACAAAAAAACATCAATTAATACCACAAGACAAAAAAAAAAAAAGAAACGTGACTTAAGAAAGATGCATATAATAAATCAGACCCTTTATTTTTGTTATAGCCTTTTTTTTGCAATATATCATTCCAGAGGTGTGTGTGTGGGGGGTGAGTACATTAGCACCAAAATTAAGCAATTTTTCAAAAACTTGCAATTGTTGAACTAAACCAAGACATTCCGAAACCACAGACCTTATCCACAATGTCGACCATAAAAAGAAAAGAAAAAGAGGCAAAAAATAGGCTCCAGAAAAGCAGAAAAACAGGCAAAAAAAAAATAAGATTAGGCAAAATTTTTTATCATAAATTAGGCTGACTGAAGAAGAATAATCTGGAACTGAAATATTTCCACGTAACTAATAGACTAACGAGAGTATTCAGATTTGATGGAAAAAGGAACCTATTGGCTAAACGGCAAATTTGCAATTAAACGAACCACATAGCTAAGTAGGAAATGGAGCAACAATAAAAATCATTCTTTTTGTTTTTTTAAATTGGTTCCTCTTTCCACAAAAAAAAGAACTTTATTGTAATATGCAAATCAAAATTTGGGTCATTTGTGTGCACTTTCCTGGACTGAAGTGATAGTTTGGCTTGTGTCAGACGGCTGTATAACATAGATGACGATCGCATCAAAATGCCCAAACCGGCTGGCGGCTCTCCTGAACCAAGTGCGGCAGTTTCATGTGTTTCTATGGAGCTCTTACTCTTGGGTCAGGAGAGCCACCGGCCAGTCGGGGCATTTTGATGTGATCATCACCCGTGTTATACAGGTTCAGAAGAATTGTGGAGGAGAAAAGCGCAAAATAGGGTCTTATCTGGTAGACAAAGGGATATAGGAAGAGAGATAGGTACTCACCTGTTTTAGTTGTGATAGGCACAACTCCTTAAAGTCATCAAGCAAAAATACATATAGTGGTCAGCCTCAGCCCCGATGAAGCAGATGCAGATCTCAGAGTGGGTGAAGAAAAACGGGTATTATGCTGCGCTAGAAACCACAGTTCCAGGCGGTGCGATGAAATCCTTTCCTTTATTTATACAAGTCAACGCGTTTCGAAGGCATGACCGCCTTCTTCATCAGGACAAAACAGAATAAAAAAGAACAGCTGTTCTTTCTTATTTTGTTTTGTCCTGATGAAGAAGGCGGTCATGCCTTCGAAACGCGTTGACTTGTATAAATAAAGGAAAGGATTTCATCGCACCGCCTGGAACTGTGGTTTCTAGCGCAGCATAATACCCATTTTTCTTCACCCACTCTGTGTTATACAGCCGTCTGACATTGGCCTAAAAAAGATAAGCAATGTCAGAAGCGAGGAGAGAGTAATTTCTGTGCACTACTCTGGACTGAAGAGATGGTGAAGCAAACAAGCAATGTCAGAAGCGAGGAGAGAGTGATTTTTGTGCACTCCCCTGCACTGAAGCAGAGAAGCAATGTCAGAATCGTGGAGAGAATGATTTCTCCGCATTCTCCTGCACTGAAACGATAGTAAATCAGAGAAGAATTGTCAGAAGCGAATAGAGAGAGTGATTTCTGAGCACTGCCCTGCACTGACGTGATAATAAAGCTGAGAAGCAATGTCAGAAGCAAGGAGAGAGCGATTTGTGTGCTTTCTCCTGCACTGAAGTGATAGTAGAAGAGATAAGCAATGTCAGAAGTGATGAGTGTTCTCTTCAGACAGTGCTGAATTTACCTGTCAATCAACCCAGAAGGAGTGACAGGAGTGATGAGCGAGCACTAAAATGTTCAAGTGCTTAGTACTTGAATCGAGTAGGTCGGTTTCTCGGACGGGCTCAATTCAACTAACGAGTATTAGGGAAGTCAACAGGAAACTCAAGCATTTTTCTGGAAGACCGAACCAGGAGGGCTGGGGAGGGAAATGGATGGAAACAGTGCTCAAATGGAATGGGAACAGCATGGGGAAGACGCCTGGTAGTCACCAGTAAATGTAATTTTAACATTTTACTACCTTATCTGGGAATGTGGTGTGTGTGACATGGTCAGTCACATGCTGTTTAATTTATGAAGGAAGGACTCTGGAACTAACAAAGCCTATCCAGACACTAGAAGGAGGAGGGACTCCGATTCACCCTCTATTAGACATAAGTTAGGTAGTCTAGGTTGTCTCCAAGACTCATAAAGCTTAAGTGCAAAGGCTGCCAAAGATTAGAAGTAGGGATGGCAATACACCCTGGAAGATATGTAAAGCAGGGCCTCAGAAATCATTTTTTCCCATTTTTAAGGAGCGGAACTAATAGACTAGTAAAGCCTAAGCACTTATTGCAAGGGCTGAAAAAAATGTACCCTGGAGGGTATACATTTATCTATATTGTAACGTCCTGGAGGTGGATTCACGAGACTGTGCACCGGACTCCCCCAGAGAGGCAACCAAGAGCTAACCCCTATACAGGGACTGTCTGGTCACCCCACCAGAGGGCCTAAATGCACGGCAGCCGGAACACAGGGAGTACGGGTCCTTCAGAGATCGGCACGGTTAGAGGATTAATAGTCCAACGGGAACCGGAGGTAGGACAGATGACGGGAACTGGGTACAGGTGCTGAGTAGTCACAGCCGACGGGGTCCGGATACAGTGGGACGTGCAGGCTGGAGCATCCAGGTGAAGTCCAGGTGACGGGTTCAGGCAGACAGGAGATGGCGGGATCCTCAGCAAACAGTCACCGGGACACTTCCTGGGTAATCAGCACTCTGGGACCAGGTCAGGATGGCAGACGGGCTCTGCGGAAGAGACAGGGTTAATCTGGGTACAAGAGACAAAGGGACTTGAACACCTAGCTATGGGAACACATTGAACAGGCACCGCCCACAGGGAAAAGGAAGTCTTATATACCCTGTACCTGTAATCAGCCATATCCTGTTCCCAGGACGGTGGCCCTTTAAGAAGAGGTGAGTGAGCGCGCGCCCTAATGCGCATGCGCGAGGCCCGAGTGCCGGAGACCAGAGCAGGAAGTATCGGGAAAGGTGAAGGAGATGCAGGAAAGCCAGAGGGAGTGTCCGGGGTCTCAGGGAAACGCCGAGACTGGCTGACGGAAGGCACAGAGGACGTACAGGAGGGGGAGTGAGAGGGACCGCCGCGGGCAGGAGAACCGGAGACCGGATCGGTGAGTGACAGGCGGCGACGGGACCCGGGGAGCGTGACATATATATATATATATATGAGAATTGTGGAGGTAAGTCTCATACACATCTTTAAAAAATCATGAAGTAGGGCATCATACACACCCTGGAAAAATTAAGAGTAAGGGTCGGATGACCCTCTAAAAAGTTTGAGCAAGGGCCACCTGATGAGCTTCAAAAGATTTTGAGCGAGGGCCACCTGATGACCCTTTAGAAATTTTGAGCAAGGGCCGGTTGATGACCCTCAAATGATCTTGAGCTAGGACCGTCTGTTTACCTTCTAAACATTTGGAGCAAGGGCCACCTCATGAGGAGGAGCAGGTGCAGGAACTAGTGTTGGAGGTTGCGGAATCCCTGAAGAAACTAGGGCCCACAATCCTCAGCGTCAGTAGCCCATGTGCGGTCCCAGGGTCCAACTCAGTCCTGGCTCGGACAGTGAACAAGGTTCACCCAGTTTGATGTCAGAGAAATGTAGCGCCCTTGGCCACAAGCACTTGTCCACGTGTCGTTTGTTAAGTGGACCTTCCCAGTAACTGCATTGGTCACTGCACATGTGATGTTATGGGACACATGCTAGTTTAAGGCGGGACAGCACACTGGAAAAATAGTGGTAGCTGGGGACCGAGTACCAAAGGACAGCCACCGCCGTGAGGTTGTTGGAAGCCTCAGTATCCACAAGCCTAAACGATAACATTTCCAGGATAAGCAGTCTGGAAAAAATGTGCTTGTTTAGTGTTTGGGCCTGTGGGTGAGTAGCTGCATATTTCCATTTTTGTTCTAAGGCCTTGGGTAGGGACAGCGGAACACTGCACTGGGACAAAAAACTGGATGTGGTTGCTGATGGTGTTTGCGAATGTGCAACAACAGGTGTATGGCAGGAAGCATCCGTGTTGGCGTCCTGGACATTTAGCACAGGGGAAGAGGCAGTGGTGCCACCCCCAAACACTAATTGTGGACCCAGGCGTTTGGCCTATCTAGTCGGGTGCTTTGATGACGTGCCTGAGCATGCTGGTGGTGGTCAGGCACCTGTTGATCTTAGTACAGCACAGGTTGCAATTGACTGTTCTTTTATTGTCTTCACTTTTATGAAAAAAAGCGCTAGACTGGGGAACACACAAGCCTTGTCTTGGGAACTTGTGGGTGCTATGGGGAACAGTTGCCTGCCTAGTCTCTTTGGCTGCCCCTCTGCCACCTCCTGTCAGTTACGATGCTGTGGATCCCTTCCCTTTGTGTTGCTGTCCTCTCTCTGCATAGCACCTTCCCCGATTGGGCCAATGATTCTATCGTCCACCATCTCGTCTTCCACTTCCGCACTCTGTTCCTCCTAACTTGTTGACTTAACACCATGACTTGTTGACAATTGTGTCTCATCATCTACCTTTTGAGACACTAATTGCCGTTCCCCACAGTCCTCTTCTTCTGACCGTGGCTGTTCAAATATTTAGGCAACACTACACACAATCTTTTCATGTCCCTCTTCAAATGTTCAGGGCAAGAGGCCAGAATCAAGAAATGGAAATGTAAAGAGCTCTTCAGAGTATCCAAGTGTGAAATCACTTGTCTCTTGAGACTCTTCATGGTGGAGGAAGGAGGATCAGGGTAAGGATTAGAAAGTACAGACTCTTGGCTACTGAGACTGGACAATGTGGAAGACAGGGAAAACAGCAGGGAAGCATTCACGGCCATCCATCCGACCACCAGTTCACACTGTCCTCACTGCAAGAGTGGTGTCCCATGCCCCCCTGCAAAGTGGGACACAAAGATAGGTCTTTTGGATGAGTGTGTTGGTTGTGCTCCCACAGCAGGCACAATTTCACCTGTTGCTCAGCCTCTGTATGCACAATCAGCGGCACGTCCACTTCCCAGACCCTTACCTCACACCTTCCAAATAGTAAATTAAGTAGATCCTATATATGCTTGCAATGTTTCTGCTATTAATAGGCAAAAGTTAGTATTATTTATTACCAGGGATAGATAGATATACAGCAATTGGTAATATTAAAATTTAACTTTTAATTCTATTTCTTAAAAAGACTCAAAGTCTATAAAAATTATCACCCGTGAATCAGTGACCACACAGAAAAACGGACACAAGCAGGTGGAAGATAGGTCAAATATCCAATACCCTCATAATCAAGGGTTAATGTATTTGCATGAATATACCCAGTCTTTTTACCTCAGGTTGCTTTTTATCATCTAGCATGAGCAGGGTCTCATATCTCACCCAACTGCTCCGACAGAAGAAAATATTACCTTAGTAGGGCATGATATATATTATCAATTCAGCCCAATGAAACAGCCAAAGTATGCTCAAAAGCCCTCCTTATTCTCTTCCCAACGCGTTTCCTCTTATCGATTCATCAGGGGAATTTACCATTTGGAGGCATTTGGAGGCTGCAGTATGTAAAAGGTATAGTAAGCTAGTGACCAATAAAAACGGTACTCAAGCAAAGAAAAAGACACCACTGTTAAAGTCCCCATAAGCGATATTACCTTATCAGAAGAGCATGTAGTCTAAAACATCCTAGATGTGTGGTTCCATACACACCAGGTCTAGGGGCCGCGCTTCTTATTATGTCCACATGAACTGAGGGTCCCTTCACTGATTTAAAACAGAGGAGTACCCGTTTACCTCCCCCTCAAAGTGATGTCTCTGCAATAGATGTCTTTTCTCGATTGGTGAGCGATGATATAGAAAATTTGGATAAAAAACAACAATACACCAATTATAATATCACGCAGGAAGAAATGAGAGCCCTCAATGAACTGCAACATGACCACGACATTGTCATAAAACCCTCTGATAAGGGAGGCAATGTCGTGGTCATGGATTGGTGTAAATATAGGGATATGTGTCGATCACTTCTGGATGACCCAGCGGGCTATACAAAATTAAAATCTGACCCTACAGTGTCATTTTTGGGACAACTGAAGATGATTCTTACAGATGGTCTCACTAACAACTATATCAGCAAAAATGAGTATGAATTTATGTTACCATCACATCCAATGACGGCTACTTTCTACTGCCTACCAAAAATCCATAAGGGTTTAATACCCTTGAAAGGCAGACCTATTGTGTCAGGAATAGGTGGTTTATGTCAAAATGTAGGTATCTATTTGGACGAACTGCTTACCCCCTTTGTAAAAGCTTTGTCGTCCTTTACTCGGGATACGACGGATCTTTTGAGGAAATTGGATGGTGTTGCTCTGGAGCCAGATGATATACTATGTAGTATTGACGTCGAGGCCCTTTATTCTTCAATAATTCATTCAGTAGGGCTACACGCGATTGAATATTTCTTAAAAATGCGTGGGCGTCAATTTCAGGGACATAACAACTTCCTCCTCCAAATTTTGGAATTTTGCCTGACAAAAAACTATTTTCTGTTTGATGGGCGGATCTATCACCAGCTCAGGGGTACTGCAATGGGGAGCCCTTGTGCTCCCTCGTATGCAAATTTACTCCTGGGCTGGTGGGAGGAGACCCTGGTTTTCGGTGATGGGGACCCCCCAGGTATCGAGAGAATAGTTTTTTGGTCAAGATACCTGGATGATATTTTTGTGATTTGGAGGGGTACCCATGAAGATTTCAAGAAATTTGTCGCACACCTGAATGATAATACCATCGGTCTCTTTTTTACAAGTGAGAGCAACACCACCCAGCTCCCCTTTTTGGACGTCCTAATCATGAGGGATGACTTGGGGAATCTATCTACAAGAACATATAGAAAGCCCACATCTACCAACTCACTTTTACGTTGGGAAAGCAGCCATCCACTCCCACAAAGGAGAGGTATTCCAAAAGGGCAATACTTCAGACTCAGACGCAATTGCTCTACGGATCGTGAATTCCGAGAGCAGGCTGCAGATCTGAGAAAACGCTTTAGGGAGAGAGGATATCCAGACAAGATCCTAAAAACAGCTTATCAAGAAGCATGTAGAAAGGATAGAACAAGCCTTCTGGTCTCCTCCCCAAGACGATCTGAAGAAAACAAAATCAGATTCATTACTACATATAGCAATGGATCAAAAGCCCTATTCTCCATTCTGAGCAAGCATTGGTCGATCCTCCAGATGGACTCAGACATTGGGGACCTGGTGGGTGGACACCCTCAATGTACCTATCGGCGCAATAGATCACTACAGGACAGATTAGTCCACAGCCACTTTAACCCACCAAAAAGAACTACATGGTTGGAACGTGGAATAGTGGGTTCATTCAGATGCAGTGGTTGTGTCGCTTGCCCGGTTATAAAAACTGGAAAGGACTTTCTAAGTCACAATACTGGAAAAACATACTCAATCAGATCACTGATAAATTGCCGCACATCTGGGGTAATTTACAAAGCTACTTGCTCATGCCCGTTTGAATACGTAGGAAAGACGAAACGAGAACTACGGCGTAGAGTCGGAGAACATTTGCGAGATATAATCAATAAGCGAGATACCCCTTTGGCAAAACATATCAACCAGGTACATGGGGGGGATACAAGGGGTCTCACGTTTATGGGCATTGACTCAGTTGCTCCCCCCCTTCGGGGTGGCGATTGGGACAAGAGCCTCTTGCAGCGTGAGACCTTTTGGATCTACACCCTTAAGACCCAGGTCCCTATGGGATTAAATGAAATTCTTACTTTTAGTTGTTTTTTGTGAAGGGACAGTATAGGGCTAGATGGGGCGAGCCACCGTAGAGCGGGGGCGCCATGACGTGACGGATAGGGCGCCGACCTCCGCAGTTAGGTAGATCTCAGATGACAGCTGCTATCTAGGGTCATCTTGTTTTATATTTTTTTATCCCCCCTCTTTCTTGTGTTTTTCTGGGGGCTTGACCAATGCTGCTCCGGTAACTAAAATACCTTGTATCAATCTTGAAGATGCATATATACCAAAATCTCTTTTCCTAATTGTAATTTCTTGTCCTGTGGTTTTTAGGAACCTGCCAAAAAATATCATTTTATGTCCTGAATCCATTGATTGGATCAGTTATCTTTTGGACGGGGTCCGTCCTTATTAACATCACCTAATCCAAGTAAAGAAGGAGACTCTACTTAAATATAAAACCCCCTTTCTTGGCACTTGAATTCCTTATATGGGATGTACATGACAAAGGATTTATGGCTATGAATTGATATATAGTAAAATCGTATTAAAAAACTGATGTATACTCCATATACTATATCCCCCTTAGGGAATAAGCCTAACCGCTGTTTGTTTGAGTATATCTCCAAAGATATCCCTTATTGTTTGTGAATGAATGGTTGGGGGCGTGGTCGGAACGGAGATCACATGACCGCGGCCCTCTCCGTACGCTATTGGCCCGTATGCCGTTTGTGGTAAGCTGGGCTTGGAGGCAGGGCCAAGTGGCGATCATGTGACCGTGACGTACGTGACCTTGGCCCAGCATGCATCTGGCCAGGAACTGGCCTGAACATGTGATGGGGCCTCATGACGCGATGGTCACATGTCGGGCCAAGTGACGCGATATTATGACACGATGGTCATGTGACCAGGGTCACATGGGGCGCGATTTTCAAAACGAGGCCATTTGAGACCGGATAAAAATGCCGGCGGCCTAATAGTTCATGTGGACATAATAAGAAGCGCGGCCCCTAGACCTGGTGTGTATGGAACCACACATCTAGGATGTTTTAGACTACATGCTCTTCTGATAAGGTAATATCGCTTATGGGGACTTTAACAGTGGTGTCTTTTTCTTTGCTTGAGTACCGTTTTTATTGGTCACTAGCTTACTATACCTTTTACATACTGCAGCCTCCAAATGCCTCCAAATGGTAAATTCCCCTGATGAATCGATAAGAGGAAACGCGTTGGGAAGAGAATAAGGAGGGCTTTTGAGCATACTTTGGCTGTTTCATTGGGCTGAATTGATAATATATATCATGCCCTACTAAGGTAATATTTTCTTCTGTCGGAGCAGTTGGGTGAGATATGAGACCCTGCTCATGCTAGATGATAAAAAGCAACCTGAGGTAAAAAGACTGGGTATATTCATGCAAATACATTAACCCTTGATTATGAGGGTATTGGATATTTGACCTATCTTCCACCTGCTTGTGTCCGTTTTTCTGTGTGGTCACTGATTCACGGGTGATAATTTTTATAGACTTTGAGTCTTTTTAAGAAATAGAATTAAAAGTTAAATTTTAATATTACCAATTGCTGTATATCTATTAATAGGGAAAAACAAAATAATTAGCCCTGAAAAGTACTTTGGTTTTAGGTTGCAGCAGCAGTATAAGTATAATAGGACTGGAAGGAAATAAACCCTGCCTATATGCCTTTAATCCAAAACTATCCATCCTCCACCAGATATCCCTATGCTGAATGCAGGTAACTCTGGCTTTACTAAAGAAATGACAGCATGTAGCCTTGAAAAGTGCCTTTATTTTTAGGTTGTAGCAGTATAAGTATAGAAGGACTGTAATGCAATAAACCCTGCCTACATGCTTCTAATCCAAAACTATCCCTACTCCACCAGCTATTCCTACACTGAATGCAATAAACAGCAGTTTTATTAAAGGAAGGACAGTATTTTTGCATCTTACACTAAAATTAATTTGGGGACAATAGAGGATCAGATTTAAAAACAAAAAGAACGATTTTCATTTTTGCTCCATCCCCTATAAGTCTTTGTGGTTAGTTTGAAATGTAAATTTGCGCTGACAGACTCCAAGGAGCTGGATGTCTGGCCGTAGTGGTGGATCTCCTAGATGGCATAGTGGTGGATCTTCTAGTGGCCGTAGTGGTGGATCTTATAGATGGCATAGTGGTGGATCTTCTAGTGGCCATAGTGGTGGATCTTCTAGTGGGCGTAGTGCTGGATCTTCTAGTGGGCGTAGTGCTGGATCTTCTAGTGGGCGTAGTGCTGGATCTTCTAGTGGGCGTAGTGCTTGATCTTCTAGTGGGCGTAGTGCTGGATCTTCCTATGACCGTAGTGATGGATCTTCTAGTGGGTGTAGTGGTGGGTCTTCTAGTGGGCATAGTGGTGGGTCTTCTAGTGGGCATAGTGGTGAATCGTCTAGTTGGTGTAGTGGTGGATCTTCTAGTCGGTGCAGTGGTGGATCTTCTCATGGGCATAGTGGTGGATCTTCCAGTGGCCGTAGTGATGGATCTTCTAGTGGTTGTTAGTGGTGGATCTTCTAGTGGGCGTAGTCGTGGGTCTTCTACAGGGCGTAATGGATGATCTTCTAGCTGGCGCTGTGGTGGATCTTCTAGAGAGCGTAGTGCTGGATCTTCTAGAGGGCGTAGTGCTGGATCTTCTAGAGGGCGTAGTGCTGGATCTTCTAGAGGGCGTAGTGCTGGATCTTCTAGAGGGCGTAGTGCTGGATCTTCTAGAGGGCGTAGTGCTGGATCTTCTAGAGGGCGTAGTGCTGGATCTTCTAGAGGGCGTAGTGCTGGATCTTCTAGAGGGCGTAGTGCTGGATCTTCTAGAGGGCGTAGTGCTGGATCTTCTTGTCGGTGCAGTGGTGGATCTTCTACAGGGCATAGTGGTGGATCTTCTACAGGGCATAGTGGTGGATCTTCTAGTGGGTGGAGTGTTGAATCTTCTAGTGGGCGCAGTGGTAGATCTTTTAGTGGGTGCAGTGGTGGATCTTCTAGTGGGCGCAGTGGTGGATCTTTTAGTGGGCGCAGTGGTGGATTTTCAAGTGGGCGCAGAGGTGGATCTTCTCATGGGCCAGTTCAGCCGGGATCACTATGAAGTTAATGGCAGAAAGGAAGACGTTTGGCTTGATCTTCAGCCCCTAAAAGGCACCCAATAGAATTCGCAACTGGTAAAACCGCTGCATCTCTATGGTTTCTCTGCAAAGTAAATTATCTATTAACGTTTAATTCCCCTTTAAGGGTTTTTACTAACATCAGTTAGCATTTTCCTCTCCATGAGCACCGCGCTGTGCATTATTATTTATGTCTTCCTATCACGCAGATTTTCACATTATGCTGCAACATTAGAAAACATGATGTTATTACGCATACATATATTTCTGTCACTATAGGTTAACCCTGCGTCTCTCTCGCCCCCCCTCCCCGCGCGTTCTTGCTCTGAGCACACTATAGCAGTGTGTGTGTCTGAGCTTGGCGCACCCCTCTACAGCTTGGTGGTTAGCAGTAATTATTGGGCTGGGGGCAGCAGAGCGGTGCCATATGTTCTAAGTGAGGTCTGCGGCCTGCGGAGGATTCAGGGGGCCTACCCTTGTCAGGCTGTCAGTGCTCATTCCCTGCCTGGCTGGTAGCATTGCATGAAATCACAACACTATCTCGCTCTGCCAGCCAGAACCCATTACATGTATTTACTAGGACCACCAACCCGCTTGGCAAACAGTGCAGAAGGTCACAAAGGTGAGAAAACCTGACAAACCAATTAATATACAACTCCGGTAGTTGTCACCACTTTTTCTAGTCTTCCTCACATCTTTATTTTACTCTTTTATATAGTTCCCTCATATTCCACAGTGTTTTACAGACATCATCGTCACTGTCTCCATTGGGGCTCACAATCTACATTCCCTACATGTGGCAGGAAACCTGAAGAAGTCTACGCAAGTGTAACGAGGCATGGGGCGGTAGCCATATGCGAGGTACTCGTCTCTTATACCCCGGCATGTTACATAAAATTGGGGGTCCTGGCTGGGTGTGTGGACTTGTGCTGTGGGGTCTCAACACCCTTGAAGGCCTCACGACTTTGTTTAGCCAGGACCAGATGCTGAATCTGCTGCTACTGCACACTGGGTCATATCTAACCTCTTGACGGGAAACGGTCTCTGTCCCTTAACTTTAGCCCCTCCCACTCTAGGCTAGTCCCAAATATTAACCCTAACTCTCCCTATTGTCAGGCAAACTACATTCTATCACTAATTACGCATGTCACAATATGCTTTACACATCATAACAGTACTTGTGTCTTCAAGGGGGAATGGGGACAGTATGTCCATCTGCTTACATTTCCCCCTTCTTTAATGATGGTCGTCCTCGACCATCCGGAACCTGTAAGACACCAAACAGTTTGCCATGTACACATACAGTTAATCAATATGGAGTCCTTTTTCTTTTCCAACACGGACCTGGTCCTACTTGGTTAGGACCCTAGAACCAGAACCATCCAAGTTTGTTTTTTTTAGTCCTTCATATTGATTTGGCTTCCCCTCTGCCCTATTGGGGCGGCCACTTTCTACTGTGGGCTGCCACTTCCAGACACCACATTCACTTTGGCAGGCGTAACCCCTGGAGGGCTGGATGGCTCTTCGTGACCTTTTGTACCTTTAATGTCCAAGATGGGCGGGTATCTTCTTCCTGTACTGCACCACTAACTGTCATTTTGAAGTTTCTACTCGGCACCATCTTAGACTGCATAATAGTCGCCATACTCTATGCAACTCTAGTCTTCTCCGCATCCTTTCATTCTTCCTGGTGTGAGACTTGATTCTGACTACTACGCCAAATGTAACGTGGCACTGGGTGGTAGCTGTGGGCTAGGTACTTGTCTCTTATGCCCCGGCACGTTACATTAAGGTGGGGTCCTGGTGGGGGTGTGTTACGCCCTTACAGACCTCATGATGCCATTGACTTCGCCTGTCCAGAATCAAGATGTTGAATAATTCAGTAACCATTTGTCAAAATGACCGGTGCGTAGCTTCTCAGCGTACCGATGCTTCGGAATTCCCGCCAGAGCCACTCTCTTCATCGCACATTCTATGTTCCGTCTTGGCCCGTTTCCTTTCTGAGTTATAAACTCGGGGCCATTGTGCTAGGAAGCCTATCCCAGGACCCGTCTCCGGGCCATCACTCTGTCCTTCGGTGAATTCTCTCTTTTTTCCCTCTTCAGGATCTTACTATCTTCTATCTCAGTCTCTGCTCACGTCAAGGACACCCAAATCTTGTGGCTCTGCTCACTAGCCAGACCTTAGGCCCACTTTTACTGCATGCTGGACCCTATCTGATCTCCTGACAGGAAACTGTCTCTATCCCTTCACTTTAGCCCCTCCCACTCTGGGCTAGTCCAAAACATTATGCCTAACTCTCCCTACTGTCGGGTAAGATATAATATCACTAATAATGCCTGTGACAATACACATTACACATCATAGCAGTACTCGTGTCTTGAAGGGGGAATGTGGGCAGTATGTCCATCTCCTTACACAAGCACAGGAAGAGCATACAAGCTCCATGTAGATGTTGTTCTGGGTGGAATTTGAATCTAGTACCCCAGCGCTGGAAGACAGCAGTGCTAACCACTGAGCCACTGATATATCCCCTGATCTTGTATTTCATTGTAACTAGCCAGATTTGCTTTTTTAAGGACTCGTCAAAACTTAGGTTTCCTGAACACTCAACCTCCTTCTGTACACTGTGTACATACATTACTTATCCTGTACTGATCCTGAGTTATATCCTGAATTATACTCCAGAGCTGCACTCACTCTTCTGCTGGTGCAGTCACTGTGTACATACATTACATTACTGATCCTGAGTTACATCCTGTAATATACTCCAGAGCTGCACTCACTATTCTGCTGGTGCAGTCACTGTGTACATACATTACATTACTGATCCTGAGTTACCTCCTGTATTATACTCCAGAGCTGCACTCACTATTCTGCTGGTGCAGTCACTGTGTACATACATTACATTACTGATCCTGAGTTACCTCCTGTATTATACTTCAGAGCTGCACTCACTCTTCTGCTGGTGGAGTCACTGTGTACATACATTACATTACTGATCCTGAGTTACATCCTGTAATATACTCCAGAGCTGCACTCACTATTCTGCTGGTGCAGTCACTGTGTACATACATTACATTACTGATCCTGAGTTACCTCCTGTATTATACTCCAGAGCTGCACTCACTATTCTGCTGGTGCAGTCACTGTGTACATACATTACATTACTGATCCTGAGTTACATCCTGTATTATACTCCAGAGCTGCACTCACTATTCTGCTGGTGCAGTCACTGTGTGCATACATTACATTACTGATCCTGAGTTACATCCTGTATTATACTCCAGAGCTGCACTCACTATTCTGCTGGTGCAGTCACTGTGTGCATACATTACATTACTGATCCTGAGTTACCTCCTATATTATACTCCAGAGCTGCACTCACTATTCTGCTGGTGCAGTCACTGTGTACATACATTACATTACTGACCCTGAGTTACATCCTGTATTATACTTCAGAGCTGCACTCACTATTCTGCTGGTGCAGTCACTGTGTACATACATTACATTACTGATCCTGAGTTACATCCTGTATTATACTTCAGAGCTGCACTCACTCTTCTGCTGGTGGAGTCACTGTGTACATACATTACATTACTGATCCTGAGTTACATCCTGTAATATACTCCAGAGCTGCACTCACTATTCTGCTGGTGCAGTCACTGTGTACATACATTACATTACTGATCCTGAGTTACCTCCTGTATTATACTCCAGAGCTGCACTCACTATTCTGCTGGTGCAGTCACTGTGTACATACATTACATTACTGATCCTGAGTTACATCCTGTATTATACTCCAGAGCTGCACTCACTATTCTGCTGGTGCAGTCACTGTGTGCATACATTACATTACTGATCCTGAGTTACATCCTGTATTATACTCCAGAGCTGCACTCACTATTCTGCTGGTGCAGTCACTGTGTGCATACATTACATTACTGATCCTGAGTTACCTCCTATATTATACTCCAGAGCTGCACTCACTATTCTGCTGGTGCAGTCACTGTGTACATACATTACATTACTGATCCTGAGTTACCTCCTGTATTATACTCCAGAGCTGCACTCACTATTCTGCTGGTGCAGTCACTGTGTACATACATTACATTACTGATCCTGAGTTACATCCTGTATTATACTCCAGAGCTGCACTCACTATTCTGCTGGTGCAGTCACTGTGTACATACATTACATTACTGATCCTGAGTTACACCTATAAGTAGGGTTTGGTCACTTGTTTTTCCCTCTTATTTTTGCTGAGAAAAAAACAGGTCATTTTACTGTACCATGGAAGTGAATGAGACTTCCGGACTCTCGTGCGCACTCTGCTTATTTATTCCTTGCAGATTTGAAGCAGTTTCAAATCTAGAGTTTGGTCATTTAAAGGGGTTTTATTTTGCAGCGTTTCTTCACCCATTCACATGAATAGGAAAAAAATGCATCAAAAAACATGTAAAAAAACGCACATATTTTACTTGCAGCAGTGTGCATATACAATTGAAACCAGACGTTTCCCTCCGCTCTCTATACAGACACATCTGCAGGTTTTTCCCTCCGCTCTCTATAAAAACACATCTGCAGGTTTTTCCCTCCGCTCTCTATAAAGACACATCTGCAGGTTTTTCCCTCTGCTCTCTATACAGACACATCTGCAGGTTTTTCCCTCCGCTCTCTATAAAGACACATCTGCAGGTTTTTCCCTCCGCTCTCTATAAAGACACATCTGCAGGTTTTTCCCTCTGCTCTCTATAAAGACACATCTGCAGGTTTTTCCCTTCACTCTCTATGAAGACACATCTGCAGGTTTTTCCCTCCGCTCTCTATAAAGACACATCTGCAGGTTTTTCCCTCCGCTCTCTATACAGACACATCTGCAGGTTTTTCCCTTCGCTCTCTATAAAGACACATCTGCAGGTTTTTCCTCCGCTCTCTATAAAGACACATCTGCAGGTTTTTCCCTCCGCTCTCTATAAAGACACATCTGAAGGTTTTTCCCTCCGCTCTCTATACAGACACATCTGCAGGTTTTTCCCTCCGCTCTCTATAAAGACATCTGCAGGTTTTTCCCTCCACTCTCTATAAAGACACATCTGCAGGTTTTTCCCTTCGCTTTCTATAAAGACACATCTGCAGGTTATTCCCTCCGCTCTCTATAAGGACACATCTGCAGGATTTTCCCTCTGCTCTCTGACACATCTGCAGGTTTTTCCCTCTGCTCTCTATAAAGACACATCTGCAGGTTTTTCTCTTAGCTTTCTATAAAGACAAATCTGCAGGTTTTTCCCTCCGCTCTCTATAACGGCACATCTGAGAGTGGAGAGAAACTTCTGATTTCAACTGTACCCTTATACAGTACTTCAGAGCTGCCCTCACAATTCTGTGAAGTTCTAAGCTGACATCTGCTGGTATTTCCCGCTATGTCAGCACATGCTTTGCCCTGGCGAGAAACATCTTGAAATGTGTGGTCATTTTATGAATTATATGAATTTTATGGAGATGTTGTATCTTTTTAGGATACATAATATATTGAATAACACACATTTTATATATAAACGGTATATATATATATATATATATATATATATATATATATATATACTGTATATATATAGTGTCTCCTTGGTGATTGCTTGTTGGTAATTCTTTCTTTTCCCAGTTAAAAAGAGCCCCTCACCATCATATGTCATTACTAGCCCTGCTGTCCACATAGGCAGCTGAGGGGCCTTTGTCCCCCTTAGGCTCCAGGACCCTGATGTAGCTGTAACCTCCGGACCCCCTATAGCTACACCACTAGCTACAGGACCCCCTGTGTCTGTTCCATGATCAGCACTGACATTAACAAATACTTTGCGTGATAGTTGTGTGCTCCAGAGTTCGTATGTATGCATATTGTAGTATGTGATATGTATGTTGCATAGGTGTTTATGTGTGTATTTATCAGTGTATGTATGTATTCATATGTGCATTGTTTAGTATATATGCATTTTTTTGCAGGTATTAGACTATGCATGCAAATATTTGTATATGATGTGTGGTGTGCATTTGCGCATGTGTATTTCTGAGTGTACGTATGCCTGTGTGTATGTAGTGTGTGTATATCTCTTTATAATAAGCGGTGTATATAGATGTTTGTATGTGTCAGTGTTCCTGACTATGTCACTGCATTTGTGTTTATGTTGTGCATATGCCTGTATGTATGTGTTTGTAATTATTTATGAGTATGTGCGTACACATGTATGTAGCTTTAAGTATGTGATATGTGTATGTACAGTGGCATAACTAGAGTCCATTGAGCCCCAATGCAAAATTTGGACTTGGGCCCGCACCTACATGTTGGTCAGATGAATGGTCCTAAATTCTATAAAGAGATATCTGTGTGCCCCCCATGTAATAATGTCCTCCATCCTGTATTAATGTCCCTTATCATGGGCCCCTTACTGTAATAATATCCTCCATCCTGTAATAATGTCCCTCATCATTGGCCCCTTACTGTAATATGTCCCCCATCATGGCCCCCATCCTGTAATACTGTCCTTTATCCTGGCCCCCATCCTGTAGTAATGTCCCCATCATGGCCCCCTTCCTGTAATACTGTCCTTTATCCTGGCCCCCATCCTGTAGTAATGTCCCCCATCATGGCCCCCTTCCTGTAATACTGTCCTTTATCCTGGCCCCCATCCTGTAGTAATGTCCCCATCATGGGCCACTTCCTGTAATAATGTCCTCCATTCTTGTCCTTTCCTGTAGTCATGTCACCCATCCTGGGCTGCATCTTGGTATAATATCCTCCATCCTGGCCCCTTCCTGTAAAAACATCCCCCATCATTGGCCCCTTCCTGTAATAATGTCCTCCATCCTGGCCCCTTCCTGTAATAACGTCCCCCATCATTGGTCCTTTCCTTTACTAATATCCTCCATCCTTGCCCTTTCCTGTAATCATGTCACCCACCCTGCGCTGCATCAAGGTATAATATCCTTTGTTCTCACCCATTCCTGTAATAATGTCTTTCATCATTGGTCCCTTCTTGTAATAATGTCCTCCATCCTGGACTCTTCCTGTAGTCATAATAAGGAATAACGTTTGGAACACCATTCTAAGTCTGAACTGGGTGCAAAAACCTAAAAAAAACATCACTATGGGGAGAGAAGGTATGCACACCAGTGACTATGTAAGGGGAATACATGGAATAGCAGAAACTGCTGTGTGAATACTGACTTGAAAAATCCAATAGCTATTTGTAAGAATGAAATGTGAAAAATGGAATCTGCATTACTGCCATGAACATATGAATCAAGAGAAATTTAGCTACTGAATTGATCAATGCAATAGAGCCCCAACACTACGCCAAAGTATTTCTCTACGTTGGGGTCCCTAGCTTCCTGTAGTCATGTCACCTATATTTGGCTGCATCCTGGGAAAATATGCTTTGTCCTGGCCCCTTCCTGTAATTATGTCACACATCCTGGGCTGCATCTTGGGAGAATATCCTTCATTCTGACCCCTTCCTGTAATAATATCCCCATCACGAGCCCCTTCCTGTTATAATGTCCTCCATCCTGGACTCTTCCTGTAGTCATGTCACCTATACTTGGCTGCATCCCGGGATGCCCCTTCCTGTAATAATGACCTCTCTCCTGGCCCCTTCCTGTAATCATGTCACACATCCTGGGAGAATATCCTTCATTCTGGCCCCTCACTGTAATAATGCCCCCATCATGAGCCCCTTCCTGTGATAATGTCCTCCATCTTGCCCTTTCCTGTAATCACGTCACCCATCCTGGGCTTGATTCTCGTATAATATCCTCCATCCTGGCCCCTTTCTGTAATAATGTCCTCCATCCTTGCTTTTTCCTGTAACCAACCCTGACTTGTACTTCTGAACAACGTTGTCTCTGACATGTTTGGAGATCTCCATGGTCTTCATAGTGTTGTTTGTAGATCTCCATGGTCTTCATGGTGTTGTTTGGAGATCTCCTTGGTCTTCATGGTGTTGTTTGGAGATCTCCTTGGTCTTCATGGTGTTGTTTGGAGATCTCCTTGGTCTTCATGGTGTTGTTTGGAGATCTCCTTGGTCTTCATGGTGTTGTTTGGAGATCTCCTTGGTCTTCATGGTGATGTTTGGAGATCTCCTTGGTCTTCATGGTGATGTTTGGAGATCTCCTTGGTCTTCATGGTGTTGTTTGAAGATCTCCTTGGTCTTCATGGTGTTGTTTGGAGATCTCCTTAGTCTTCATGGTGTTGTTTGGAGATTTCCTTGGTCTTCATGGTGTTGTTTGGAGATCTCCTTGGTCTTCATGGTGATGTTTGGAGATCTCCTTGGTCTTCATGGTGATATTTGGAAATCTCCTTGGTCTTCATGGTGATGTTTGAAGATCTCCTTGGTCTTCATGGTGTTGTTTGGAGATCTCCTTGGTCTTCATGGTGTTGTTTGGAGATCTCCTTGGTCTTCATGGTGTTGTTTGGAGATCTCCTTGGTCTTCATGGTGTTGTTTGGAGATCTCCTTGGTCTTCATGGTGATGTTTGGAGATCTCCTTGGTCTTCATGGTGTTGTTTGGAGATCTCCTTGGTCTTCATGGTGTTGTTTGGAGATCTCCTTGGTCTTCATGGTGTTGTTTGGAGATCTCCTTGGTCTTCATGGTGTTGTTTGGAGATCTCCTTGGTCTTCATGGTGTTATTTGGAGATCTTGATCTTGTTTGGAGATCTGCTTGGTCTCCAGTGTTGTTTGGTTAGTGGTGCCTCTTAATGATGTTGCAGCCTCTGTGGTCTTTGAGAAAAGTTATGTATATATTGACAGACCCCGGGACACTTAGATTGCACACAGTGGACTTCCATTCACTAAACATGTGATTTATCAAGGTAATTGCTTGCACCAAAATTTTTTAGAGGCTTCATAGCAAAAGGGGTGAATACATATGCACATGGCAATTTTTATTTATTGTATCCCATAAATTAAAGTTTTGCCTACGTATTTCTACCTTTCAGTTCCCCAATTTAGACTATTTAGTGCGGATGTATCACACACAAATTGGATTACAAAAATATTTAAGAACAGGTTGTAATGTACCAAAGTAGGTAAAAAGCCAAAGGAGGGGCGGGGAGGTGAATACTTTCCAAGGCAGTGTATGCTTATGAGTATATTATCAGTATATACTGATGTGTATCTATATAGGGTATATATTTTAGTGACATTTATTATTTGTGTTGTGTATGTACCAATGCATATGTGCACATCTTTAAGTATGTTTGTATTTGTATAAAGGCATATGTATGTAATGTGTGTATGGTTATGTGTATGCATGTATGTATATGATGTTTGTATGTTTATGTATGATGTGTGTATTATTTATAACTTTGAGTATGTACGTATGTAATATATGTATGTGTATATACTGTATGATTTATGTATGTATTTCTGAGCATTTGTGTATGCATAGAGGCATATGTTTGTAATGTGTATGTTTATAGTTATATACATGTATGTGTATGACATTTGTATGTTTCTGTATGACGTGTGTATTATTTATGAGTTTGAGCATGTATTGTATGCAGGCAGATGTATGTATGTGCTGTGTCTATGTGTATATACTGTATGATTTGTTGTGCATATGTATTTACTGTATATGTGAATATTCATGAGTGTGCTTGTATGTATATGTTGTGTATAGGATTTTTTGTGCATGTGTACTGTATGTGTATATTTAGGAGTATGTATGTGCTGTGTGTATGTGTATATACAGTATGATTTGTTGTGCATATTTATGATATATATAAATTATATAGTTATTATACAGTGAATATTTGAGTGTGCATGTATGTATGTATTGTGTGTATGTATGTATATGTGTATATTTATGAGTGTGCATGTATGTATGTGCTGTGTGTATGTGTATATACTATATGATTTGTTGTGCATATGTATATACATGTGTATATATATGAGTGTGCATGTATGTATGTGTTGTGTGTATTATTATTATTTATTATTATAGCGCCATTTATTCCATGGCGCTTTACAAGTGAAAGAGGGTATACGTACAACAATCATTAACAGTACAAAACAGACTGGTACAGGAGGAGAGAGGACCCTGCCCCCGAGGAGGAGAGAGGACCCTCCCCGTGAGGGCTCACAGTCTACAGGGAATGGGTGATGGTACGATAGGTGAGGACAGAGCTGGTTGCGCAGTGGTGTACTGGACTGAGGGCTATTGTAGGTTGTAGGCTTGTTGGAAGAGGTGGGTCTTGAGGTTCCTCTTGAATCTTTCCACGGTAGGTGAGAGTCTGATGTGCTGAGGTAGAGCGTTCCAGAGTATGGGGGATGCACGGGAGAAATTTTGTACGCGATTGTGGGAAGAGGAGATAAGAGAGGAGCAGAGAAGGAGATCTTGTGAGGATCTGAGGTTGCGTGCAGGTAGGTCCCGGGAGACTAGGTCACAGATGTAGGGAGGAGACAGGTTGTGCATGGCTTTGTATGTCATTGTTAATGTTTTGAACTGGAGTCTCTGGGCATTGGGAAGACAGTGAAGGGATTGGCAGAGTGGCGAGGCTGGGGAATAGCGAGGGGAGAGGTGGATTAAGCGGGCCGCAGAGTTTAGGATAGATTGGAGGGGTGCAAGAGTGTTGGAAGAGAGGCCACAGAGCAGGAGGTTGCAGTAGTCAAGGCGGGAGATGATGAGGGCATGCACTAATGTTTTTGCTGATTCTTGGTTAAGGAAAGAACGGATCCGGGAGATGTTTTTGAGTTGTAATCGGCATGAGTTGAAGAGGGCTTGGATGTGTGGCTTGAAGGATAGAGCAGAGTCGAGGGTTACTCCAAGGCAACGAGCTTGTGAGACTGGGGAGAGTGAGCAACCATCAAGTTTGATGGAGGAGTTGAGTGAGGAGGAGGAAAGACAATGAACTCTGTTTTGTCCATGTTAAGCTTTAGGAATCGCGCAGAGAAGGATGAAATAGCAGACAGACATTGTGGTATTTTGGTTAGTAGAGAGGTAATGTCAGGTCCAGAGAGGTAGATCTGTGTGTCATCGGCATAGAGATGATATTGGAAGCCGTGGGACTCTATGAGCTGTCCCAGGCTGAAGGTGTAGATTGAGAACAGCAGGGGTCCAAGAACTGAGCCTTGAGGGACACCGACAGATAGGGGGCGAGATGAGGAAGTGGTGTGAGAATGGGAGACGCTGAAAGTTCGGTCGGTTAGGTATGAGGAGATCCAAGATGGGGCCAGGTCTGTGATGCCCAGAGATGAGAGAATCTGTAGTAGGAGGGAATGGTCTACTGTGTCGCAGGCAGAGGACAAGTCCAGGAGGAGGAGGACAGAGTAGTGTCGCTTGGCTTTGGCGGTTAGTAGATCATTGGTGACTTTGGTTAGGGCAGTTTCGGTAGAATGATGCGGTCGGAAACCAGATTGAAGCCGGTCAAAGAGGGAGCAGGAGGAGAGGTATGAGGACAATTCAAGATGGACATGCTGTTCCAGTAGTTTTGAGGCGTAGGGGAGAAGTGATATGGGGCGATAGTTTGACACAGAGGAAGGATCAAGGGAGGGCTTTTTGAGGATGGGTGTAATAGAGGCATGTTTAAAGCATGAGGGGAATACACCAGTTGTTAGTGATAGGTTGAAGAGATGAGTTAGGGCTGGGATGAGGACTGCGGTGATGTTGGGGATGAGGTGCAATGGGAGCGGGTCCAGTGCACAGGTGGTTAGATGTGATCTTGAGAGTAGAGTGGAGAGATTGTTTTCTGTCATGGTGGAGAAGCTGGATTTGGAGGACGAGGGCCGAGTAGCGATGATGAGGGGCTGTGGTGATTGTGGGCCAAAGCTTGCTCTGATGTTATCAATCTTCTGCTTGAAGAAAGAGGCAAAGTCTTCAGCTGAGTGTATGTATGTATATGTGTATATTTATGAGTGTGCATGTATGTATGTGCTGTGTGTATGTGTATATACTATATGATTTGTTGTGCATATGTATGTACAAATGTATATATATGAATGTGCGTGTATGTATGTGTTGTGTGTATGTATGTATGTATATGTGTATATTTATGAGTGTGCATGTATGTATGTGCTGTGTGTATGTGTATATACTATATGATTTGTTGTGCATATGTATATACATGTGTATATATATGAATGTGCGTGTATGTATGTGTTGTGTGTATGTATGTATATGTGTATATTTATGAGTGTGCATGTATGTATGTGCTGTGTATATACTGTATGATTTGTTGTGCATATGTCTATATTTATGAATGTGCATGTATGTATGTGCTGTGTGTATATACTGTATGATTTGTTGTGCATATGCATATGTGAATAGTTATGAGTGTGTGTGTATTAATGTGTTGTGTGTATTATTTGTTGTGCATATGTATGTATATGTGTATATTTATGAATGTGTATGTATGTGCTGTGTGCATGTGTATATACTGAATGATTTGTTCTGTGTATGTATGTGTGAATATTTATGAGTGTGGATGTATGTATGTGCTATGTGTATGTCTATATACTGTATGATTTGTTGTGCATATGTATGTATGTATATGTGAATATTTGAGTGTGTATGTATGTATGTGCTGTGTGTATGTGTACTGTATGATTTCTTGTGCGTATGTATGTATATGTGTGTATGTATGTGTTGTGTGTATGTATACGCATATATTGATGAGTAAGTATAAGATATTTGTATGTTTACGTATGATGTGTGTTGTATATGCGTGTATGTATCCGCATGAACAATGTAAATGTGTATTTGCTGCTCGCACAGCTTTGTATGGACCATCGGAAAAAGTTTCGCCATGGGGTACGGAGATTACTTGATACCAGGGAATTTTTTATATGTATGAATCTGCGTTTTCTTGGCTGTTTTACAAATGTAGAGATGATCTCACTTTAGACATTTCCTACGCACATGCACCTCTCCGCTCCTCGCTGACACCTCTCACTCTCCCTCGGGGCTCCATGTTGTTGAGGCCGCTGCCCCTGACCTCTCGTTTACAAGCGCTGACAAGAGCAGGGGTGGCGTTAACGAGCGCACAGCGCGGCCTGCTCTGGTAATGTGGAGCCTAACGTCAAGTGACAGGGACATTTCACAAGTGAAGAGCCACCAAGTGCGCCTGGAGAAAGAGTTTAACAGTCAGTGCGCCTGAACTTCTGCTTAACCCCCAGCCTGCCGGAGAAAGCTCACACACGCTGCCTAACGCAACGACTGGATTTAGTTACGTTTTTTTTCTCCCCAGCAAAAATCGCAACTCATAAAATAGTCGTTGTCCACCTTTGGGGACTGTTTTTTTTTTTGTTTCCTTTGTTTTTACTTAAAAACATTCATTTTGGTCTAAAAATCATTTTTGCAATTGGGTTTCATTAAAAATTTTGCACCGTTTGTCTTTTAGGGGCTCTTTGTTTCCCTTGGCATTCAACTTTGATGTGGTCTGTGGCCACAAAATTAGCAGATAGTGTGCAGTAAAAGCCATAAAGCAGTTCCAAACTCTTCGGTCAGAACAAGCTCACTGACTGATTCTTAGTTCACTCATTCCACATCTACAGTTTGACTTCTATGGGCTCTTTGTTTCCCAGCATATTCAACTTTGATGTGGTCTGTGACCATAAATCAGCTGAAATAGATCTGAAAAAGCCAGATAAAATAGTTCCAAGCTCGCTGACTGATTCTCAGTTCACTCATTCCACAGCCACCGTTTGAAATCTATGGACTCTTTGTTTTAAGGCATATTCAACTTTGATGTGGTCTGTGGCCTTAATTCAGCTGATGGTACTCAGAAAAAGCCACATAAAACAGTTGTAACTCTGCTGTTAGAATAAGCTCGCTGACTGATTCTCAGTTCACTCATTCCACAGCAACCATTTGACTTCTACGGGCTCTTTGTTTCTTGGCACATTCAACTTTGATGTGGTTTGTGACCATAAAATCAGCTGAAAGTGCTCAGAAACACCCAGATAAAACAGTTCCAAGCTGGCTGACTGATTCCCAGTTCACTCATTCCACAGCCACAGTTTGACTTCCATGGGCTCTTTGTTTCTTAGCATATTCAACTTTGATGTGGTCCGTGGCTATAAATCAGCAGACGGTGCTCAGATAAAACAGTTCCAAACTCTGCTGTCAGAATAAGCTCACTGACTGATTCTCAGTTCACTCATTCCACAGCCACCGTTTGACTTCTGCGGACTCTATGTTTCCCAGCATATTCAACTTTGATGTGGTCTGTGACCATAAATCAGCTGAAGATACTCAGAAAATCCCAGATAAAAGAGTTCCCAGCTCGCTGACTGATGCTCAGTTCGCTCATTCCGCAGCCACCGTTTGACTTCTACCGCCTCTTTGTTTTCTGGCATATTCAACTTTGATGTGGTCTGTGGCCAAAAAATCAGCGGACGGTGCTCAGAAAAAGCCAGATAAAACAGTTCCAAACTATGTTGTCAGAATAAGCTTGCTGGATGATTCTCCGTTCACTCATTCCACAGGCACCATTTGACTTCTATGGGCTCTTTGTTTCCCAGCATATTCAACTTTGATGTGGTCTGTGGCTGTAAATCAGCGGACTGTGCACAGAAAAAGCCAGATAAAATAGTTGTAACTCTGCTGTTAGAATAAGTTCGCTGACTGATTCTCAGTTCACTCATTTCACAGCCACCATTTGACTTCTACAGGCTCCTTGTTTCCCTGAACATTCAACTTTGATGTGGTCTGTGACCATAAATCAACTGAAGGTGCTTAGAAAAAGCCAGATAAAATACTTCCAAACTTTGCTGTCAGAATAAGCTCACTGACTGATTCTCAGTTCACTCATTCCACAGCCACTGTTTGGCTTCTACAGGCTCATTGTTTTCCGGCATATTCAACTTTGATGTGGTCTGTGGCCACAAAATCAGCAGACGGTGCACAGAACAAGCCTGATAAAACAGTTCCAAACTTTCCTGTGAGCTTAAGCTCGCTGATTGATCCTCAGTTCACTCATTCCACAACCACTAATGTAGAAAGTGCAACACAGAGAATATAGATGGTAAATGGTGCAAAATGTAGTGCAACCAAATATTAAACATGATTTTTTTTTGCATAAACCCAAGAGGGGGGAGCTTGGCTGCTGATTGATTGGAGGTCCAACCTCAACGGCTTCAAAAATTCCTTTAATGACTAATTCCCCTCCTTAGAATCCAAGCATCTGTAAAATGGACTTTTCGGGATTCTGAGTGCCATAGTACAGAGTTATGTGATAACCCCATGTATAAGGCGCATGATTCTGCAGGGGCGTCCGTTCAGCCTCTATCGCACCCCTCTGGCACAATTTTGGGATACTGATAGCTATAGGCCCCTGTTCTACCATCCTGATCCTCCTGTAGTGCAGTATACAGTACCGCACATACAAGAGTAGGTTCAATTCCCCTAAAGGAACATAAAAAATAAGCAAGCGGTACGTCCATAAAATTCCAAAATATACAGTTATTTAACTCTTAACTCATAAAATAACAACAAAAAAATAAAAACACCAGTATAGCCGCTCTTTGGTCACCGAAAATGCAATACAAAAAATGGCATCAATAAAAACTACTGCTTAACGTAAAAAAAACAAAACACAGAGGTTCATCGGCAGAAGAATAAAAACAAAAAACTCTCCAAAAATGACGACACAAACCAAATTATTTATTTTTATTTTTTCTTTTACAAAGTTCTCAGTTTTTTAACCACTAAAATAATAATAATAATAATACAAAAATAATAATAAAATAATACTAACAAATTAATAAAATAATAGTAAAAATAATATAAAAAGCCTCCACAAGATTAGTGTCACTGTATACAGTATGTACTGACCTGCAAAATTACTCAATTTCCTAACCACTAAAATAAATAATAAATAATAATCATATGTTTATAATAATGTATTATTATTATTATTATTATTATTAATAATAATAAACTTCCACAAGATTAGTGTCACTGCATACAGTATGTACTGACCTGCAAAATTACTCAGATTTTTTAACCACTAAAATAAATAATAATAATAATAATAAATACTGATGATAATAATAATAATAATAATAAAAAACCTACACAAGATTAGTCAGTGTATACAGTATGTACTGACCTGCAAAATTACTCAATTTCTTAACCACTAAAATAAATAATAAATAATGATAATATGTTTATAATAATGTATTATTATTATTAATAAACTTCCACAAGATTAGTGTCACTGCATACAGTATGTACTGACCTGCAAAATTACTCAGATTTTTTAACCACTAAAATAAATAATAATAATAATAATAATAATAATAATAATAATAATAATAATAAAAAATACTGATGATAATAATAATAATAATAATAATAATAATAATAATAATAAAAAACCTACACAAGATTAGAGTCAGTGTATACAGTATGTACTGGCCTGCCAAATTACTTTTTTAAGCACTAAATAATATTTATAATAATAATACTGATGAAAATAATAATAATAATAATAATAATAAAAAAACAAAAACCTCCACAAGATTAGTGTCACTGTATACAGTACATACCTGCAAAATGACTCACTTTTTAAACTACTAAATTAAATAATAATAATTATTATTATTAATAATAATATAATTAATGAAAAATATTATTGTTATTATTATTATTATTAATAATAATAATAATAATAATAATAAAACCTCCACAAGATTAGTATCACTGTATACACTATGTACTGACCTGCAAAATTACTCACTTTATTTAACCACTAAAATAAAATAATAGTGAAAAAATAAATAAATAAAAATTATAACAATAACAAAAACATTTCAGGATTTGTATCCCGTACATGTGCTGACCTGTTAAATCGTGTTTCCAGGTCATTTTTAAAAGTGATGCCTCTTTGGTAGAAGGGGATGAAAATTGAACTTTTTTAAAGGGTTAAATAAATGAAAGCTGGCTAATAATAATAATAATAATCTTTATTTCTATATCGCCAATATATTCCGCAGCGTTTCCGATTGGTCGCACTCAAAGTTTTTCTTTGAGACAGTTTTGATAAATTTGCCTGATGTAAATACTTTTTATGTGCAAAAGTTTTTGGGCATAAAAGTATTTACATCCATTTTTCCGGCTGATGATATCATTTTGTAGTGTACATGATAGATGAGGTTCAATATCTGGAAGGAAAAAAAAGTGTTGTTGCGCCATTTTGATAATTTGGTGCAATGTGCCCAGTTTCGCGCATTGTCGGTGCAGCTCCTACTTTCTTCAGGAGGTGATATAAGGGCGGTATATCTTGTCGGCCATATTGTACATGTGCGATGGATCTGAATATTCTCAGTCCTTCGGTTGAGCTAAATCAATCACCTGAGTGTCCAAAATAAGAGGTTTCTAAATTGGAGGGGGTCCTGCAGCGCCGGGCTGTACATGTAGGTGCCTAGCAGCAAAATGGTTAAATTAGAAGGCCAGGGAGGGTGAATCCGGTGCGGAGACCACATTTCAGCATTGTCTAGGACTGGCAAACCTCTAGGACTTTGCGAGATGCAGTTTGGCCTCTGAGGGGAGTGTTTAGGACAGAGAAATGAAGCACCTTATCGGTCCTGGCAGTTCCCCCCAGCGCCTGGAGCCAGCCTGCAGCCACCACAACACGGCCCTTTTAATTGCTTTCACATCCAATCCGCAGCCCCGCGCCTCATCCTGGCTGTGCTTCGCCCCACAGCACTGCACCCCTACCTGAGCAAAGCAGGAGGGAGAGGGGGGTCCATCGCACAACACAGTGACCCCGGCATACCTAACACAAACCGGCGAGAGACGCTCGCCCCCCATAGAGGAGGCGCAGGCCGGCGTAATGAGCGCAGCAGACAGAAATAGACCTAGGTGTAACAGGCGAATGCGACTTCCAGACGGAGCGGCGACTCAAGTGCAATCGTGTTTGAATATTACGGGGATGACGGCGAGACAATCCGTCCTGAGAAAAGCGTCACGGGGGTACGATTCCAGTCAGAAAATGGGAGAAATCCAGAGACCCATGTAGCAGAGCTGAGTGTGTCAATGAGCACATTACACATCGAGATGAGTGGCGTTAATAAGTATATAGAGATCGCAGCATCTATCTATCTATATATTATATATATATACTACCGTGTGTGTGTGTGTGTGTGTATGTATATATATATATATATATATATATATATATATATATATATACTAGCTGTACTACCCGGCTTTGCCCGGGTTAATAACTGCTGTTAACAAAATAGAATGTATTAACAAAAATGTATTCTGCACACAAACAGCACAGAACAAATAGATAGAAATGTAATTGTAATGTCTGTCTCCCCCTCTGTATATATCTCTCTGTCTCTCTCTCTATCTCTTTGTCTGTCTGTCTGTCTCTTTCCCTGTCTGTCTCTGACTGTCTCTGTCTCTTTCTCCGTCTGTCTCAATCTCTTTCCCTGTCTGTCTTTCTATCTCTGTCACTTTCCCTGTCTCTTTCCCTCTCTTTCCCTGTCTCTTTCCCTTTCTTTCCCTGTCTGTCTCTTTCCCTCTGTCTCTTTCCCTGTGTCTGTCTCTTTGTCTGTCTCTTTACCTGTCTTTGTCTGTCTCTTACCCTGTCTGTCTCTCCCGTTTTTTCCCTGTCTCTGTCTCTTTCCCTGTCAGTCTGTCTCTTTGTGTGTGTCTGTCTCTTTCCCTGTCAGTCTGTGTCTGTCTCTTTCCCTGTCAGTCTCTTTCCCTCTTTCCCTGTCTGTCCCTTTCCCTCTTTTTCCCTTTCTGTCTCTTTCCCTGTCAGTCTGTCTCTTTGTCTGTGTCTGTCTCTTTGTGTCTGTCTCTTACCCTGTCTATGTCTGTTTCTTTCCCTGTCTGTGTCTGTCTCTTTCCCTGGCTGCATTGTGACACGCCAACATTCCATATAAGGGCGTGGCTGCGCATTCTTCTGAAGTTCTGGCTGCACTGTGGCTCCCAGCTCCATTCGCTTTAATGAAGGCAGGTTTTTTGGCGAATAACTGTAAAGCGCGGTGTTAAAATTTCCCCTCAAAACATAGCCTATGACGCTCTCAGGGTCCAGACGTGTGAGTGTGCAAAATTTTGTGGCTGTAGCTGCGACGGTGCAGATGCCAATCCCGGACATACATACACACACACACACATACATACACACATTCAGCTTTATATATTAGAAGATATATATATATAATCAGGGATATTGCAGATTTCACGCACCCATTATACTCAATTCTTGTTCTGTAGAGACGATAATTTTACAGTCTCAGTATCACAGACAGGATTACAATAGAAATAGGTACAGAACAGGTCACCAATTTTCATAGTCACTTAATTATGTACATCTATGGTTTGTTTTCTTTGCCTGTGTGGACTGGATGGGTTGTTACCGACATCTGGTGAGAAATTCATGTCAATAGCACCTTTAGAAACGTATTCAATACTTATTTCACCCACTGTATAAACAATAGAAAACTCAAGGTCCAACAACTACAAAGGTGATGTCACAGCTCACCTCCTCCCCTCCTGTATAATGACGGATAACACCTTTGAATACAGTAGATAAGATGTCACAACTCACCTTCTCCCGTCATGTACAATGACTGATAACACCGTTATATGCAGTAGATAACTCAGGATCCACCATTTACAATAAGTGATGTCACAACTCACTTCCTCCTCCTGTACAATTACTGATAACACCTCTATATGCAGTAAAAAACTCAGGATCCACCATTTACAATAAGTGATGACACAACTCACTTCCTCCTCCTGTACAATTACTGATAATACCTCTATATGCAGTAAAAAACTCAGGATCCACCATTTACAATAGGTGATGTCACATCTCACCTCCTCCTCCTCCTGTAAAAGGGCAGATAACTTCTCTGTATACAGTAGATAACTCAGGATCCACCATTTACAATAAGTGATGTCACAGCTCACCTTCTCCCCTCCTGTACAATGACTGATAACACCGTTATATGCAGTAAATAACTCAGGATCCACAATTTAAATTTAGGTGATGTCACAGATCACCTCCCCCTCCTGTACAATGATTGATGACACTTCTATATACACAGTAGATAACACAGGATTTACTATTAACAATAGGTGATGCTCACAGATTACCGCCTCCTCCTCCTGTACAATGACTGATAACACCTATTTGCAGTAGATAACACAGGTTCCACCATTCACAATAGGCGATGTCACAGCTCACCTCCAACCCCCCTGTACAATAATTGATCACACCTCTAAATACAGGAAATAACACAGGATCCACCATTCACAGTAGATGTCACAGCTCACCTTCTCCTCCTCCTGTACAATGACTGATAACACCGTTATATGCAGTAAATAACTCAGGATCCACAATTTAAATTTAGGTGATGTCACAGATCACCTCCCCCTCCTGTACAATGATTGATGACACTTCTATATACACAGTAGATAACACAGGATTTACTATTAACAATAGGTGATGCTCACAGATTACCGCCTCCTCCTCCTGTACAATGACTGATAACACCTATTTGCAGTAGATAACACAGGTTCCACCATTCACAATAGGCGATGTCACAGCTCACCTCCAACCCCCCTGTACAATAATTGATCACACCTCTAAATACAGGAAATAACACAGGATCCACCATTCACAGTAGATGTCACAGCTCACCTTCTCCTCCTCCTGTACAATGACTGATAACACTTCTATATACAGTAGATAATACAGCTTCCACTATTCATAATGTGATGTCACAGCTCACCTCCTCATGTGAATGACTAGTAATATCTCTATATACAGTAGATAACACAGGATCCACTAATCACAATAAGTGATATCACAGCTCAGCTCCTCCTCCTGTATGATGACTGAAAACATCTCTATACACCGTAGATAAAACAGGACCCACCACCATTCACAATAGGTGTTGTCACAACTCACCTCCATCTCCTGTACAATGACAGATAACATCTCTATATACAGTAAATAATAGAGAATCCATCATTCATAATAGGTGATATCACAGCTCACCTCCCCTCCTCCTGTACAATTACTGATAACACCTCTATATACAGTAGAAAAAAAACCAGGATCCAACGTTTACAATAGATCATGTCACAGCTCTCCTCCTCCTGTACAATGATGGATAACATCTTTATACACAGTAGATAACACAGGATCCACCATTCACAATAAGAGATGTCACAGCTCACCTCCTCCCCCTCCTGTACAAATACTGATAACACCTCTATATATACAGTAGAAAAAAATCAGGATCCACCTTTTACAATAGATGATGTCACAGCTCACCTCCTCCTGGACAATGACAGATAACACCTCTATATGCAGTAGATAACACAGGATCCACCATTCACAATAGATGATGTCACAGCTCACCTTCTCCCGTACAATGACTGATAACACCTCTATATTCAGTAGATAACACAGGATCCACCATTCACAATAGATGATGTCACAGCTCACCTCCTCCCCCCTGTACAATGACCTTTGCTCAGATCATCTCTTGCCCAGTAAAACTCTCCTGTATAACCAGTGAGTCAGTCTATTGCTGTGTCCATGTTCTTTCTTGTACAGAAGAGTAATATTAGGCTTAGTGGCCAGTGTGAAAATTAGCACTTTTAGTGCATATACATGACCCGATGGGCACAGTGTAATGCTTTATATTGCCAGTGGTGGCGCTGTTTGGAAATTGAACACTTACCAGCCTGAGATCAGCTGATCATTGGGGACCCTCTTGACACAGAGCTATTATTGAATGCAGAGAGCCCCTTTAAGGTGACATGACTGTCACCAGTTATGAGCGAAACACTATTTTTCTGGATATGATGGTTTTCCATGAAATCATACATTTATGTATATAACACCTAAGGCTAGGCCTCCTCATCTAGTAACCACAGCCGAAAAACTCTCATCCTATTGTGGAAATCACTTTCGAGGGATTGTTCAACATTTCCATCTACTTTACATGCAAATTAACCCTTTCCCATCGCCCCTCCCCTTAAAACATATATTAATTGTGGTTTATCACATCTTTAGGAAGCTGAGTTCTATTTCCCGAGTCCCACCCAGGCCTAATTACTTCTGTACCTGTTCTCATTGAAGAAATCACTTAAATAGGACCTGCCTGACAAAGTGAAGTAGGCCAAAAGATCCTCAAAAGCTAGACATCATGCCGCACTCCAAAAAAATTTAGGAACAAATGAAAAAAAAAAAGTAATTAAGATCTATTAGTCTGGAAAAGGTTATAAATCCATTTGTAAAGATTTGGGACTCCAGCGAACCACAGTGAGAGACAGTTTCCACAAATGGCGAATATATAGAACAGTAGTGAACCTTCTCAGGACCAAAATTACCCCAAGAGCGCAGCGACGACTCATCAAAGAGGTCACAAAAGCCCCCTCAACAACATCCAAAGAACTGTAGGCCTCACTTGTCTCACTTAAGGTCAGGGTTCATGACTCCACCATAATAGACTGGGCAAAAATGGCTGGCATGGCACAGTTCCAAGGAGAAAACCACTGCTGAGCAAAGAACATAAAGGGTCATCTCAGTTTTGCCTGAAAAAATCTTCATGATCCTCAAGACTTTTGGGAGCATACTCTGTGGACTTATGAGACAAAAGTTTAAGTTTTTGGAAGGTGTGTGTCCCATTACATCTGGCGTAGAAGTAACAAAGCATGTCAGAAAAGGGACATCATACCCACAGTGAAATATGGTGGAGGTAGTGTGATGGTCTGAGGCTGTTTTTCTGCTTCAGGACCTGGAACACTTGTGGTAAATGGTACTATGGTTTCTTCTGTCTACCAAAATAACCTAAAGGAGAATGTCCGGCCATCTGATCCTGACCTCAAGCTGAGCGCACTTGGGTTGTGCAGCAGGACAATGATCCAAAACACCAGCAAATCCACCTCTGAATGTCTTATAGCTACATCGCTGCTGCTACAGACAAACGCGAGCTTTATAACACAGCTGGCACCTACTAAGTATCGTGAACACTCAGCAGATGAGCCTGTTCCATACGCCCGAACCTGATCCATCGTATGTCAGGAAGGGGTTAATATATATTGAGTGTATTAAGTAACATCGACCCCGAGGAAAGAAATTGATCTCTGAATCCTGGATGTGTCCGGTTGTGTTTAGTATTCTGCTCAGCGGTGTTGTTCTACAACAGGTATAACAATCACTTAAAGCCTCCACTCCAGTGCACGTCACCAGCGTTCCCCACATCCTGAACTTTATACTATACTAGCGATAATACCTGGCATTGCCCGGGACAGTAACTGTCTCTCTCCCACTCTCCCAGTCTCTGTCTCTCTGTTTTTCTGTCTCTTCCCTGTCTGTCTCTGTATCTCTTTGTCTGTCTGTCTCTATCTCTCTCCCTCTGTCTATCTGTCTGTCTCTTTCTTTGTTTGTTTCTTTCCCGGTCTGTATTTCCCTGTCTGTCTGCCTCTTTCCCTTTCAGTCTGTTTGTCTCTGTTTCTTTCCCTGTCTGCATGTGTCTGTCTGTATTTTTCCTTGTCTGTCTCTTTCCCTGTCTGTCTCTGTCTATATCTTTCCCTGTCTGTCTCTTTCCCTGTCTGTCTCTGACTGTCTCTTTCCCTGTCTGTCTCTTTCCCTGTCTGTCTCTGTCTTTTTCCCTGCTTCTCTGTCTGTCTCTTTCCCTGTCTACCTGTCTCTGTCTCCTTCCCTGTCTGTGTCTTTCCCTGTCTGCCTGTCTCTGTCTGTCTCTGTGTCTCTTTCCCTGTCTCTCTCTTTCCCTGTCTGCCTCTTTCTGTCTGCCTCTGTCTGTCTCTTTCCCTGTCTGTCTGCCTCTGCCTTTCCCTGTCTGCCTGTCTCTGTTTGTCTGTCTCTGTGTCTCTTTCCCTAACTGTCTCTTTCCCTGTCTCTTTCCCTGTCTGTCTTTTCCTGTCTACCTGTCTGTCTCTTTCTGTCTGCCTGTCTGTCTCTTTCCCTGTCTGCCTGTCTCTGTTTGTCTCTGTGTCTCTTTCCCTAACTGTCTCTTTCCCTGTCCATGTCTTTCCCTGTCTACCTGTCTCTGTCTGTCTGTCTCTTTCCGTCTGCCTCTTTATTTGTCTGTATCTGTCTCTACCCTGTCTGCCTCTTTCTATCTGTCTCTGTCTCTCCACAGAAATCCTATTACCTCACATACAAGCTTCTTATACTGAGAATGTCCCCCATTGCCTTTAGCAACCAATCACAGCTCCTATTAATGACCTGTAGCTCCCAGCTCCATTGACTTTAATGTAAGCAGGTTTTTGATGAATAATTGTAAAGTGCGGGGTTAAATTTTCCCTTCAAAACATAGTCTATGACGTTCCCTGAGTCACATGCGGTGTCTGTGCAAAATTTCGTGATTGTAAATGCGGCGGTGCAGATTCCTTTAGCGGACATACATACTGTACATACAGTACATACATACACTCAATACACTCAGCTTTATATATTAGATAGGTTCTCATGGCTTTTTACTGTCTACAGAATGAAACAGCAGCCACTTAGTTACATAGATTGATAAAGAGGTCCAGGTCCGATAACATCTTTTGTAGCAGAAAGAGTTAACTGAGGATTTGTCAGTGAGCAGATTCTGGCAGGAGAGTTTATACCTTTTTCCTTTGTTCCTTTGAGCTTCCCACAGCTGATGAAACTCAAGCTGGACATTGCACCTATTAATTAGTTGAGAAGACCTCAGAAGAAGGAAGATAACTCACAGTACCAAACACCTTACCAAAATCCAGATATCACCTGCATAACCAACATCCAGATTTGCACTTACCTCCTCATAGAAACCCATAATTTGGTTAGACACGACTTGTCTTTCCTGCATCTCTTTTTGTCACATCAACCATTTTCCTTTTACCAGAGAGTCTAAGAAGATGAGATAAAGCGGAATTTCAATTATCGAACTCAACTCCCTTAATCCCCGTGGGTGAAAGCCATCTACTCTGAGGGTTTTATCAATATTTATTTTGCTCAGATGTAGTCGTAGTTCTTCCTGTGTTAAATTACCGATATTGGCTGTCAAACCTTGATCGCTGGCTTGCTGAATACAATCTTGCATTGGTGAACACAGATGAAAAGTAGAGTTTTTAAAGAGTAACTAAAATTTGAAGCTCTTTTTTGACTTTGGAAATCACTTTAAATTGAAGCAGTCAGCAGGTTTTTGGTATAATACAGGATGTAGGGGCTAAGAGCCCCCATTCCAGTCATGTGTTACTTAAAGGACTTTTGGGACAGTTTTGATAAAATCCCTGTTTTCTCTGCTGTAGATGTAGAAGTGGTCCCAATGTTGAGCTGTGTATAATTCTGCCCACACCATTGATTGGCTGATGTGATCTGCCAATCACTGGTGAGGAATGGGTTAAACAAAATAGCTCGACTGCTGACAGTGATAACTAGTCCTGCATTGTTAATCTCACTGATATGTGATAAAACACTGATTGTATTGAAACAGCAAGTTTCTGAGAAAATGACACATTCCTGAAATCAGACATGGATGTAGTCCTATCTATGCTTGCATTATTAACTGGAAAAGACAGGGAGGCAGTACTATATGTGCCTACATCAAATGTTAGCAGTAGTAACTGTATTTACTGTATGTACTTTAGAAAGAATTGGTGGCTGTATTATTTGTGCATACATCATTTAGAGGGATATGGAGGCAGTATTATCTGTACCTATGTAATTTGTAGGAAAATAAATGAAGGCAGTACTATCTGTGCTTGCAACATCTATAGAGACATGGAGGTGTTACGTACTTGTCTCGATTTCCCTCCTCTATGGCCACCCTTTGCAGCGCTCCTGGCGTTCCTCTGACATCATCGCCAAAAGGCCTTTTAAGGTCGTCTGAGACACATCTGTGTGTCTGAGTATCAGGTAGAGTTGTGTTCAGTTGCAATTTGTTTGGTAATTTGTCGCCATCTATTCCCTTCAGCTGCAATCATCTCTGTGAACTCCTGTGCTTTCTATAGCCTGTGTATACTTCTCTTCTGTCCTGCTGATTAACGCATCATCTTTTGTAAGCATTGTGAACTCTTATCTATGCCTGTATTATTAACTAGAAAAGACATGGAGGCAGTCCAATGTGTGACTACATCATTTACTAGGAATTAAATGGTAGCTGTTCACAATCCGCTGCAATCATCTCTGCAAACGCCTGTGATTTCTTTAACCTGCATCTACATCTTGGCTCAGACCTGCTGTTTAACCTTTCATCTGCTGTAAGCATAACAAATTGTTACCTGGACCTGTTCATATTCGGCTGCTGCAATTTCTGGTTTACTTTACATCTTCAGCTCCTGTGTTGGTCTGCGCATCTAGTTCTATTCCTTATGGTGTGTCCGGCTCCACTTGTTTGCCTGCTGTCCAGCATCGCTTGTAGTACGTATAGGTCCTCGCTGCTCCAGGTGGCTTCTAGTGAGTCCAGCCCACTGTGCCATTGACCTGTGTCTGTATTTTCAGCCTGACCTGCAACTTGTCACCAACTGTGCAGAAAAAGTAAGCAGTACTATCTGTTCCTGTGTTATTTACAGGTAAATACGGTACATGGTGGGAGTACTAGCTGTGCCATATCTTTACAGGGAAAGACATGAAGGCAACATATTATTTAACTTTGTAATTTACAGGGAAATTCATAGAGGCACTACTACCTGTGCCTATATCATTTATAGGAAAGTACAGTGTGTCCACCCATATCGTGTCCACCGCTATTAACCTGAGAACGGCACCAGCTATAGGCATAGAAGTGGTGTCTAGGTATAGTAAAGTAGCCATGCGCTATGCAATGAAAGCACCTATAGCGCCACCTGGTGGAAAACAACGGAGTTAGCATTTTTATCCCGAAAACGGAACGAGATAGAGAAAAAAAGTAAATTACAAAGTTGTAGGGCATCATCAATTCAATAGGAATCGACACCTTGCATACAGAAATGCTATGATTAGAATGTGTAAAACTCACAAGGCTGCGGACGTGAAGCGATACCTCATGGAGACCTTCCTACAAGTCATTGGGTATGGTGGCTGCGTGGAGTGGCCTTCGCTCACCTGACCTGACCCCATTGGACTTCTTTCTGTGAGGTCACATCAAACAGCAGGTGTATGCGACCCCTCCACCAACATTGCAGGACCTACGACCACGTATCACAGATGCTTGTGCAAACGTGTCACCTACCATATTGCACAGCGTGCAGCAAGATACAGTATGCTGTGCAGAGTCCAGATGTGCATTGCAGCTGACGGGGGCCACTTGAGCGCCATATGCGTGACCAGCATTCATTGTTTTGGGGGGGGGGGGGGTCATGGGTTTTATATCATAGCATTTCTGTATGCAAGGTGTCGATTCGTATTGAATTGATGATGCCCTACAATTTTTTATTTCACTTTTTCTCTATCTCGTTCCGTTTTCGAGATGAAAATGCTAACTCCGTTGTTTTCCACCAGGTGGCGCTATAGGTGGTTTCATTGCGTAGCGCATGGCTACTTTACTATACCTAGACACCACTTCTATGCCTATAGCTGCCGCCGTTCTCAAGTTAATGGCGGTGGACAGGATATGGGTGGACACACTGTATATGGCGGTAATGCTTTCTGTACTTACATTGTTTATAAGGAGAGACAATGAGGCATTACTATCTGTACCAAGACCTTTTAAAGTTCTAGAGACGGAGGTAGTGCTTGCTGTACATAACGTCAAGTGTATGAGTGATCAATACCAAAAAAGGTGATGATAATCATATTTAAATGTAGGTTGAAACAGCTGTTACTGAAACAGAAACAGCTGTGTAGGAGGCTTAAAACTGGGTGAGGAGAAGAATAAAGGCCCTGTCACACACACACAGATAAATCTTTGGCAGATCTGTGGTTGCAGTGAAATCATGGACATATTGTTCCGTTTGTACACAGCCACAAACCTGGCACTGATTGTCCACAATTTCACTGCAACCACACATCTGCCACACATCTGCCACACATCTACCACAGATCTGCCCCACATCTACCACACATCTGCCACACATCTGCCACACATCTGCCACACATCTGCCACACATCTACCACAGATCTGCCACACATCTGCCACAGATCTACCACAGATCTGCCACAGATCTGCCACAGATCTGCCCCACATCTACCACACATCTGCCACAGATCTGCCACAGATCTGCCACACATCTACCACAGATCTGCCACACATCTGCCACACATCTACCACAGATCTACCACAGATCTGCCACACATCTACCACACATCTACCACAGATCTGCCACACATCTACCACAGATCTACCACAGATCTACCACAAATCTGCCACACATCTACCACACATCTACCACACATCTACCACACATCTACCACACATCCACCACACATCCACCACAGATCTGCCACACATCTACCACACATCTACCACAGATCTGCCACACATCTACCACAGATCTACCACAGATCTGCCACACATCTACCACACATCTACCACAGATCTGCCACACATCTACCACACATCTACCACAGATCTACCACAGATCTGCCACACATCTGCCACAGATCTGCCACACATCTACCACACATCTACCACACATCTACCACACATCTACCACACATCTACCACAGATCTGCCACACGTCTGCCACACATCTGCCACACATCTACCACAGATCTGCCACAGATCTGCCACAGATCTGCCACACATCTACCACAGATCTGCCACACATCTACCACACATCTGCCACACATCTACCACAGATCTACCACAGATCTGCCACACATCTACCACACATCTACCACACATCTACCACAGATCTGCCACACATCTACCACAGATCTGCCACACATCTACCACAGATCTACCACAGATCTGCCACACATCTACCACACATCTACCACAGATCTGCCACACATCTACCACACATCTACCACAGATCTACCACAGATCTGCCACACATCTACCACAGATCTGCCACACATCTACCACACATCTACCACACATCTACCACACATCTACCACAGATCTGCCACACGTCTGCCACACATCTGCCACACATCTACCACAGATCTGCCACAGATCTGCCACAGATCTGCCACACATCTACCACAGATCTGCCACACATCTACCACAGATCTGCCACACATCTACCACACATCTGCCACACATCTACCACAGATCTACCACAGATCTACCACAGATCTGCCACACATCTACCACACATCTACCACAGATCTGCCACACATCTACCACAGATCTACCACAAATCTGCCACACATCTGCCACACATCTACCACACATCTACCACACATCCACCACAGATCTGCCACACATCTACCACACATCTACCACAGATCTGCCACACATCTACCACAGATCTACCACAGATCTGCCACACATCTACCACACATCTACCACAGATCTGCCACACATCTACCACACATCTACCACAGATCTGCCACACATCTACCACAGATCTACCACAGATCTGCCACACATCTACCACAGATCTGCCACACATCTACCACACATCTACCACACATCTACCACAGATCTACCACAGATCTACCACAGATCTGCCACACATCTACCACACATCTACCACAGATCTGCCACACATCTACCACAGATCTACCACAAATCTGCCACACATCTGCCACACATCTACCACACATCCACCACAGATCTGCCACACATCTACCACACATCTACCACAGATCTGCCACACATCTACCACAGATCTACCACAGATCTGCCACACATCTACCACACATCTACCACAGATCTGCCACACATCTACCACACATCTACCACAGATCTGCCACACATCTACCACAGATCTACCACAGATCTGCCACACATCTACCACAGATCTGCCACACATCTACCACACATCTACCACACATCTACCACACATCTACCACACATCTACCACAGATCTGCCACACGTCTGCCACACATCTACCACACATCTACCACAGGTCGACCTGTATGTGTGACAGGGACTTAACTCTGCTACAAAGCTGAGGTTGTAGAAAACAGATGTATGTGACAGGTCATACACCATGGCACAAGTCAGCACAGAAACAAGTCACAAGGTAGTTATACTGCATGAGTAAGGTCTCTCCCAGGCAAAAGATTTCAAACCAATCTGGGATTTCAAGATGTGAGGTTCAGAATCCTTTGAAGAACCCCAAAGAAATGGAAAACATTGAGAACTGTAGACACAGTGGTCAACCAAGGAAATTTAGTGCAGCAAATGACAGACACACCATACTTCTCTTCAAAATCAGAAGATGCCCAGCAGTGCCATCAGCTCAGAAGTGGCAGCAACCAGTGAGACCAGCTGCACCATCTACTGTTCGGAGGAGTCTGGCCAGAAGTGGTCTTCATTGAAGACTTGTCTGATTCAACTATGCACAAAACTTTAGGAACTCTGGTGCAGAAGAATGGCGTCAGGTGCTCCAAACTGATGTGAAATATTTGGCTGAAACAGAAGCAGTTTGTTCCATGAAGAACTGGGAGAGCGGCACAATAATGAGGGTCTGCGGGAACAACAAGGAAGATGGAGGGTCCCTGGACGTTTGTGGCTCTAATTCAGCAAATAGATTGGTGGATTTGGTCAGAATTAATGTTGTCTTCAGTGCTGAGAAATCCAGGCAGATACCCATCATGTGAGACCATCAGGGAGTCATCTGATTGGATCCCAATTTATTCTCCCAAGTCCCCAAACATCCTGCCGAGGTCATTAAGAACGAGAAGTCCTGCATGTGATGATCCGGCCCCCAGGGAGTCCTGATCTCAGCATCATCCCGTCTGTCTGGGATCAAGAGACTGAATGATCCGCACAAGATCTGGGGTGAGGTCTCCAAGATGTTTGGAACAACCTCCCTGTTGAGTTCCTTTAAAAACTATCACAAGTGTGCCGAGAAGAACTGATGAGGGCAAAGGGCGGTCCCAAATATTGATTTCTCTTTCATTCAGTCATTTTGCATTCTATTAATTGATAAGAATATACTATTAAAGGGAACTTGTCAGGTCCCATATGTATTCTGAGCTATAAGCAGGGTGTTGTGGGGCCTAGTAACCCCTTCCTACCTATCCCTATGTTGTAATATTGTGGAATATGAACGTAATAAAAAAAGTTTTATTACTTACATATTCACTATGTAAATGATCAGAGGCTCTAGCTCCCTGGGTGTCACATCGCCCTGTGGGTGTTTGCATGTTTTCTGTGGTATCACGCCCCTGTGGGCATGATACCATGGATTTACATGTGTGGCGTCACCATCCGCGTCTTCAGATCCCGCGCGTGCGCACTTACCATTCCTGCGTTCGTTCATTCGAATGAGTGTCTCCGTTCTCTGGTACCGGCTCCTCCTCTTTCGGCCATCTTTGTCCTCCTTCTTCTGAAGCCTGGGTGCATGATGCGTCCTACATCATGCACACAGGCCGGCATTGAGGTTCCGCTCATGCGCACTACAATACTTTGATCTGCCCTGCGCAGCACCTCAATGCCGGCCTGTGTGCATGACGTAGGAACTGTCACCTGCACCCAGGCTTCAGAAGAAGGAGGACAAAGATGGCTGAATGAGGAAGCGCCGGGTACTGGAAAATGTAGCCACCCATCTAACCAGTCTTCACCTCACCGCCCCTTAAGGTGGCTTTACACGCTACGACATCGCTAAAGCGATCTCGTTGGGGTCACGGAATTTGTGTCGCACATCCGGCCGCGTTAGCGATGTCGTTGTGTGTGACACCTATGAGCAATTTTGAATCGTTGCAAAAACGTTCAAAATCGCTAATCGGTGACATCCCCCCTCTTTCCAAATATCGTTGCTGCTGCAGTAACGATGTTGTTCCTCGTTCCTGCGGCAGCACACATCGCTACGTGTGACACCGCAGGAGCGACGAACATCTCCTTACCTGCCTCCCGCCAGCAATGAGGAAGGAAGGAGGTTGGCGGGATGTTCGTCCCGCTCATCTCCGCCCCTCCGCTTTGATTGGGCGGCCGCTTAGAGACATCGCTGTGACGCTGAACGAACCGCCCCCTTAGAAAGGAGGCGTTACGCCGGTCACAGCGACGTCGCACAGCAGGTATGTGCGTGTGACGGTGCCGTAGCGATAATGTTCGCTACGGCAGCAATCACCACATATCAGCCGTACGATGGTGGCGGGTGCTATCACGCTCGACATCGCTAGCATCGGCTAGCGATGTCGCAGAGTGTAAAGCGGCTTTAGGTAAGTTTTATAAAGTGATTTTTACATTCTACACCGCGGCCTGGGCTCTTATATACAGCATTCTAACATGCTGTATATAAGATTATTAAGAAGATTGGACTTAAACTGGAAAATAGGCTATCAATAAAGGCATCAATGCACACAGTTTTTTTGAAAAAATATAACAAATTATTTATTATGCGTGACACATAAAGGACATACACAGACAAATTTAAAATCAACACAGCAAGAAATTGGGCGGTGTGACCATAAATGGGGCTTATTATATATTGCACATTGCAAGTGAGAGCTCTAACAGAAAAGAGGCAATAATATCAATGAGTAAATACAGAGCCCATATATAAATCTACAAGGGTTAAAATCACCTCTAATCACAAAAGCCAGTGAATGCTTAGTTCGGACAACCTGAATGTAATTGGAACTGTAGCAGATACAGAATAAATGCAGCCTGATACTAAAGCTGGTGTCACACACAGCGACAACGACAACGACGTCGCTGCTACGTCACCATTTTCTGTGACGTTGCAGCGACGTCCCGTCGCTGTCGCTGTGTGTGACATCCAGCAACGACCTGGCCCCTGCTGTGAGGTCGCCGGTCGTTGCTGAATGTCCAGCTTCATTTTTTGGCCGTCACTCTCCCGCTGTGACACACATCGCTGTGTGTGACAGCGAGAGAGCGACGAAATGAAGCGATCAGGAGCCGGCACTGGCAGCTGCGGTAAGCTGTAACCAGCGTAAACATCGGGTAACCAAGGGAAGACCTTTCCCTAGTTACCCGATGTTTACGCTGGTTACCAGCCTCCGCTCTTGCTGCCAGCGCCGGCTCCTGCTCTGTGCACATGTGGCTGCAGTATGCATCGGGTAATTAACCCGATGTATACTGTAGCAAGGAGAGCAAGGAGCCAGCGCTAAGCAGTGCGCGCGGCTCCCTGCTCTCTGCACTGTGACATGTAGCTGCAGCACACATCAGGTTAATTAACCCGATGTGTGCTGCAGGAGAGCAAGGAGCCAGCGCTAAGCGCGGCTCCCTGCTCTCTGCACATGTAGCACAGCGACCTTATGATCGCTGCTTCTGCTGTGTTTGACAGCTAAGCAGCGATCATAACAGCGACTTACAAGGTCGCTGTTACGTCACCGAAAATGGTGACGTAACAGCGACGTCGTTGTCGCTGTCGTTTAGTGTGAACCCAGCTTTAGTCTGGTAACTAGTGACCAGGGCTGCTGTGGAAGATAATACAATTAAGGATTTAGATTATATGACTAATCCTAGCACAATAGCATTGTAAACACTGAAAGTTGTAAAGACAGGCTACAGGTCAGATAACCATAACTAAACACAGATAGCGATCACTGCTAACAGGGATAATGAACCCTGAATATAAAGAGCTCAGCAGGGAAAAATACCCACCAAAGTGTACAGCCCCACCAGAGTACACCGCCCACACCTGACGCGCGTTTCGCAACGGCTTCGTCGGAGGTGTGGGGGCTGTATGTCTGGTGGCCTTTAAATGTCCCCCATGTACTACTTGCCAGCCTATAGCGGCGCGCGCCGACGCCGCGACGCCCATCCTCCACTGCACATCGGCGTCCTGGAAACCCATGGTGCACATGTGCAAACCATAGATACCAATTGGACGCCAGGTGCAGGGAGGAGGGGAGTCACAGAGCCGGCGCGCGCACAGGCAGGAAGCTTAAACCACCATTTGTAAGTGGGGCAATGGTAAGGGCAAGTAATAAGCAGCAAGTCTGACACTAAATAGATGATCCATTAATGTGGACATTATAAATACATGAAGTGAGAAAAACTCATTAATATATATATATATATATTTAAAGCAAGAAAATTCTTGAAAGCTTCATTGTAGAATGATGACAGACATAACTCCTTATGGTAGCAAGAAGCTGATGGAGGGGGAGAGAAAAAGGCCAGCAGATCTGTAAAGAATAAAAGACTGATTAAAATCAAAGTTTTTTTGACAAAGGCACTTGGTTGTGAGGAGCCATTACACACCGAGGATTAATACCAACTTCTTGACATGTAGCGGCCCCAGGTGGGGGTCTGTCTCATGCGGTGATTGCGGTGCATGTCCGCAAATGGACCGTGCATCAGAATTTTGGAATTCCTCACGATCAAGGACATACCGCATTATGCAATTTATTAATTGCCGTTCTTCAAATGTTGTATATTGGGCCACATGTCCATGTGGCCTAATATACATAGGTCTCAACACCCGTGAATTGAGGGTACGGATATTGGAGCATGTCCGCGATATCAAAAATGCGGCCAAGCTCCAAAAGCCTGAAGAAATTTCCCTACTCAAAAACATACCCAAACATTTTAGAGAAAAACACGGCTGTAACTGGAGACACCTGAAATTCCGTGGTATAGATAGGGTTAATCTGGGTATACGAGGTGGTGACACCAGGAACAGTTTGCATAAAAAAGAGGCCCGATGGATCACTGTTTTGAACACCATTAAACCACAAGGCCTTAATGATGCGGTCAGCTTTAAGCCCTTTCTCTCCTAATGTTTTATTATATATTTTCAGATTTGGTCTTTGATATCTTGCCGCTCACTCCATTTTACATATACAATTTCTTTAATATCTACATATGTGCGATCTCTTTGAGATTTGCACATATGTGGTGGCAGTGTGATTTGCTGGTGCCTTTGTCAAAAAAACTTTGATTTTAATCAGTCTTTTATTCTTTACAGATCTGCTGGCCTTTTTCTCTCCCCCTCCATCAGCTTCTTGCTACCATAAGGAGTTATGTCTGTCATCATTCTACAATGAAGCTTTCAAGAATTTTCTTGCTTTAAATATATATATATATATATATATATATATATATATATATATTAATGAGTTTTTCTCACTTCATGTATTTATAATGTCCACATTAATGGATCATCTATTTAGTGTCAGACTTGCTGCTTATTACTTGCCCTTACCATTGCCCCCACTTACAAATGGTGGTTTAAGCTTCCTGCCTGTGCGCGCGCCGGCTCTGTGACTCCCCTCCTCCCTGCACCTGGCGTCCAATTGGTATCTATGGTTTGCACATGTGCACCATGGGTTTCCAGGACGCCGATGTGCAGTGGAGGATGGGCGTCGCGGCGTCGGCGCGCGCCGCTATAGGCTGGCAAGTAGTACATGGGGGACATTTAAAGGCCACCAGACATACAGCCCCCACACCTCCGACGAAGCCGTTGCGAAACGCGCGTCAGGTGTGGGCGGTGTACTCTGGTGGGGCTGTACACTTTGGTGGGTATTTTTCCCTGCTGAGCTCTTTATATTCAGGGTTCATTATCCCTGTTAGCAGTGATCGCTATCTGTGTTTAGTTATGGTTATCTGACCTGTAGCCTGTCTTTACAACTTTCAGTGTTTACAATGCTATTGTGCTAGGATTAGTCATATAATCTAAATCCTTAATTGTATTATCTTCCACAGCAGCCCTGGTCACTGGTTACCAGACTTGAGCTGGGGTCACACATAACGACGACGACAACGACGTCGCTGCAACGTCACCATATTCTGTGACGTAGCAGCGACCATAGATGATCGTTAGTAAGCTGTCAAACATGGTATAAAAAGCAGCGACGGAGCAGCGATCATAGCGACGTCGACGGTCGTTGTGTGGTTTCAGACGTAGCGTAGCGTCCCTGCTGCGGTGTCAAACAAAAGGATTATCAGCTTATCAGCATGGCGCAGCGGGATAGCAGCGTTCAAAAAATGACCTGGAGCATTCAGGAGCGAGCAGCGATTTCGCAGCAGGGGTCTGATCGTTGTTATGTGTCACACATAGCGACGTCGCTGTTGAGGTCGCTGCAACGTCACAGAATATGGTGACGTTGCAGCGACGTCGTTGTCGTCGTCGTTATGTGTGACACCAGCTTTAGTATCAGGCTGCATTTATTCTGTATCTGCTACAGTTCCAATTACATTCAGGTTGTCCTAACTAAGCATTCACTGGCTTTTGTGATTAGAGGTGATTTTAACCCTTGTAGATTTATATATGGGCTCTGTATTTACTCATTGATATTATTGCCTCTTTTCTGTTAGAGCTCTCACTTGCAATGTGCAATATATAATAAGCCCCATTTATGGTCACACCGCCCAATTTCTTGCTGTGTTGATTTTAAATTTGTCTGTGTATGTCCTTTATGTGTCACGCATAATAAATAATTTGTTATATTTTTTCAAAAAAACTGTGTGCATTGATGCCTTTATTGATAGCCTATTTTCCAGTTTAAGTCCAATCTTCTTAATAATGTATGATATGGGGACTCTAGTTGTTTAATAAATATATACATTATGAATTCCTGTACTCTATTGTTAATATATGCTGTATATAAGAGCCCACTGGTGGTGGCTGCAGCTTATAGGCCCCAAATCTGGTGACAAGTTCCCTTTAACACTTTTATTTTGTGAGCGCAATACACTTACACACCTATGCCCTTGGAACGATTTGTTTTACAATCGATGGGAGAAATCAATACAGCGCACACATTTGTGGGGTTACTGAGAGTTTCTGTTTTATTATATCATGTGACCAGCTTATATAGTACCTCAAACAAAGAAATTACAATGCACCGATAAGAGCCGTAGGGGTGTGTGTAGAAATGTGAAACTTCCCAGCTCATCAGTGTTAGCTGAATTCTATGACATCATTCAGTTATAAGACAAGATGGTTTCTATACAATACAAAATGGTTTGTATTCTCTCACAATTTGTTATAGCATTGTTACCCAGGAGGATTTTTTTTTCCACACTTTGCCTAAAACTTTTGCACATTACTGAACATGTTCCCGGTTGCATTTCCCTGGGATGATTTGCACCTTGGCCACCCTTAGGTCTTCCACTAATGCGGTCACCTCTGGAGCTTGGTTTGCAACATGGCCAAAATGTTAAAAGACGCATCGTTTTTGGCATCTGCCCATTTAATATTTCTTCTTCATTCGGTCTGATGCTGCAATATAGAAAACTAGAGTAAGGGGAAGTAAAAACTGCTATGGTTTGGACTGAAATGGCCTTTAAAAAAAATCTCCCCATGTGCCAAATATCAATCATGGGATCGCTGGGTCCCTGGGACAGAAAGTTGTATGTGATAGATCAGATCTGCAGTTATATGAAATGGTAAATCTCGCACAGCCCAAATGCAGATTATTAATAACCCTGCAGGAACGCAGGTGTATACACGGGGGGCTTCATTTGCAGGAGCACCGGCCATGATTTACTGCATGCAACGAGCTTACTAATGATATTAATATACAGCTATACTCCGAGCACACACTTCCCATGTCCTAGCCTGGCCGACTCCAGCTGGACGTCTTTCGCACTAATCATAATTGAAGATGACAGAGGCTTCTGACGAGAAATCTGTTTTCTCAGGAAGACAACATGGGAAGAAGTTGCTTTAAGACAGAGAGGACATAGCTCCGTCTGCTGAACCCCGCGAGCATTCCCAGGACGGACCCCGTCTTCATCCCAGCAGCCTCTCTCCCTCTTTCCACTAAAACTTTATCTTTTTCCTCCATTTCTTTGCATTTCTTTTTCCTTTCTCCCCGATTGCCTTCTAATATCCTTTATGTCAGAGGTCCCCAACCTTTTTTACCCTGAGAGCCACATTTGACTTTGAACGTTGGTCGAGAGCCACATTGTATAGATGACGACATAGTCAAAGCCAATTTAGCAGTAGAAAATAGAAAACAACAATTGGAATCTTCCCTATATTGATATCAGAGAGAATCCACTATACCAAGACCAATAATACCACATACAAGGGAGAAATACCGCTACACCGTGACCAGACAACATATTACCACCACATAGTGACTGAATACAGCCACATGCAAGGGAGAATTAACGACACACTGTGACCAGACAACATATTACGACCACATAGTGACCAAATACAGCCACATACAAGGGAGAAATAATGCCACACTGTGACCAGACAACACATTACCACCACATAGTGACTGAATACAGCCACATACAAGGGAGAAATAATGCCACACTGTGACCAGACAACACATTACCACCACATAGTGACCAAATACAGCCACATACAAGGAAGAAATAACGCCACACCGTGACCAGACCACATATTACCACCACATAGTGACCAAATACAGCCACATACAAGGGAGAAATAATGCCACACTGTGACCAGACAACACATTACCACCACATAGTGACTGAATACATACAGGCACATGTGGCTCGCGAGCAATGGGTTGGGGACACCTGCTTTATGTGCTATTTACGTCTACTTGTTACTTACATGTTCTGCACAAAGTGGTCCCCCACAAGGTACGAAATAAAATACACAACGACCAGCAAAAAATTCTAGTATTGGAATCTCCAGTAATCAACTGTTTTCTGTGGAGGAAGCTAGGAGTGTGTAGAGCGCCACCAAAGCGTTGCCTCTCATCCGTTGACATCAATGTAATGATGACATATGGAGTCTGACAGTAAAAAGACAATGTTTGCAACCTTAAATTTTCTAAATTAGACAACGTCTTTAGGAACGGTCACCACCTATAGAACATATTCTTGAACTGTGGACCACTGGTGAAATAACTGTTGGCTTTTCCTTGCTATGTCATGTGAAATTACAGTGTGTCATGCAAGTTGATATTTGCGATTTCATGCCATTTTAGGCACTGGTATATGGACCTCTGTTTGCAGAAGACTAATGGCCCGGAGATCCAACTGAGTGGTTTTACCTACAGACAGATTTCTCCCCAACTGCCATGATTATTATGCCTGACGGGAGAACTTTTTGGGAGTGTAGATGGCGTTGGATATTGTGGAGCACGTCCAAGCCCATAGACTGTATTTTGGGCAGGGAAAAGTAAGAAAGTGAATGGACATGGTAATTGAACCAATCCTACACCTGGTTGTAAATTGTGCCAAAAGATTCTTCCTTTTGTTGCCAACAATGGCCAAGCTCAGTCTCTCAATTCTGAAGTGTAACCTCCAAGCTCTATGTGTTAACTCTGATGGATAACCACCAGGCTTTGTGCCTCAAATGTGATGTGTAACCACCCGCCAAGCTCTGTGCCTCAATGTTGTGTGTAACCGTCAAGCTGATTATTAGGTGACGTGCAACTACCAAGCTCTGTGCCTCAACTGTGATGTGTAACCACCAAACTGTGCTATGTATCTTCCAAGTTCTGAGCTTCAAAACTCATGTAACTGCTATCCTTGGAGGTAAAGAGTTGAAGATGTCTGTTGAAAGCAAGTTTGGTTCTAACTAATGTGTAACTACCAAGCTCTGTGGCTCAATGTTCTACACAACAGGTAAGCCATGTGCATTACCTGATATGTAACTACCAAGCTCTGTGCCTCAATGTTGTATGTAACCGGTAAGCTCTGTGCACTAAGTGATGTGTAAATACCAAGCTCTGTGCCTCAATGTTCTACATAGCAGGTAAGCTCTGTGCATTAACTGATGTGTAACTACCAAGCTCTGTGCCTCAATGTTCTACGCAACAGGTAAGCTATGTGCATTACCTGATGTGTAACTACCAAGCTCTGTGCCTCAATGTTGTATGTAACCGGTAAGCTCTGTGCACTAAGTGATGTGTAAATACCAAGCTCTGTGCCTCAATGTTCTATATAACAGGTAAGCTCTGTGCATTAACTGATGTGTAACTACCAAGCTCTGTGCCTCAATGTTCTACGCAACAGGTAAGCTATGTGCATTACCTGATGTATAACTACCAAGCTCTGTGCCTCAATGTTCTACGCAACAGGTAAGCTATGTGCATTACCTGATGTGTAACTACCAAGCTCTGTGCCTCAATGTTGTATGTAACAGGTAAGCTCTGTGCATTACCTGATGTGTAATTACCAAGCTCTGTGCCTCAATGTTCTACATAACAGGTAAGCTCTGTGCATTAACTGATGTGTAACTACCGAGCTCTGTGCCTTAATGTTCTACATAACAGGTAAGCTCTGTGCATTAACTGATGTGTAACTACCAAGCTCTGTGCCTCAACGTTCTACGCAACAGGTAAGCTCTGTGCATTAACTGATGTGTAACTACCAAGCTCTGTGCCTCAATGTTCTACATAACAGGTAAGCTCTGTGCATTAACTAATGTGTAACTACCGAGCTCTGTGCCTCAATGTTCTACATAACAGGTAAGCTCTGTGCATTAATGGATGTGTAACTGCCCAGCTCTGTGCCTCAGTATTGTACGTAACAGCTAAGCTCTGTGCATTAACTGATGTGTAACTACCAAGCTCTGTGCCTCAATGTTCTACATAACAGGTAAGCTCTGTGCATTAACTGATGTGTAACTACCAAGCTCTGTGCCTCAATGTTCTACGCAACAGGTAAGCTCTGTGCATTACCTGATGTGTAACTACCAAGCTCTGTGCCTCAATGTTGTATGTAACAGGTAAGCTCTGTGCATTACCTGATGTGTAACTACCAAGCTCTGTGCCTCAATGTTGTATGTAACAGGTAAGCTCTGTGCATTACCTGATGTGTAACTACCGAGCTCTGTGCCTCAATGTTCTATATAACAGGTAAGCTATGTGCATTACCTGATGTATAACTACCAAGCTCTGTGCCTCAATGTTCTACGCAACAGGTAAGCTATGTGCATTACCTGATGTGTAACTACCAAGCTCTGTGCCTCAATGTTGTATGTAACAGGTAAGCTCTGTGCATTACCTGATGTGTAACTACCAAGCTCTGTGCCTCAATGTTCTACATAACAGGTAAGCTCTGTGCATTAACTGATGTGTAACTACCGAGCTCTGTGCCTTAATGTTCTACATAACAGGTAAGCTCTGTGCATTAACTGATGTGTAACTACCAAGCTCTGTGCCTCAACGTTCTACGCAACAGGTAAGCTCTGTGCATTAACTGATGTGTAACTACCGAGCTCTGTGCCCTAATGTTCTACATAACAGGTAAGCTCTGTGCATTAACTGATGTGTAACTACCGAGCTCTGTGCCTTAATGTTCTACATAACAGGTAAGCTCTGTGCATTAATGGATGTGTAACTGCCCAGCTCTGTGCCTCAGTATTGTACGTAACAGCTAAGCTCTGTGCATTAACTGATGTGTAACTACCAAGCTCTGTGCCTCAATGTTCTACATAACAGGTAAGCTCTGTGCATTAACTGATGTGTAACTACCAAGCTCTGTGCCTCAATGTTCTACGCAACAGGTAAGCTCTGTGCATTACCTGATGTGTAACTACCAAGCTCTGTGCCTCAATATTCTACGCAACAGGTAAGCTATGTGCATTACCTGATGTGTAACTACCAAGCTCTGTGCCTCAATGTTGTATGTAACAGGTAAGCTCTGTGCATTAACTGATGTGTAACTACCAAGCTCTGTGCCTCAATGTTCTACGCAACAGGTAAGCTCTGTGCATTAACTAATGTGTAACTACCGAGCTCTGTGCCTTAATGTTCTACATAACAGGTAAGCTCTGTGCATTAACTGATGTGTAACTACCGAGCTCTGTGCCTTAATGTTCTACATAACAGGTAAGCTCTGTGCATTAATGGATGTGTAACTGCCCAGCTCTGTGCCTCAGTATTGTACGTAACAGCTAAGCTCTGTGCATTAACTGATGTGTAACTACCAAGCTCTATGCCTCAATGTTCTACATAACAGGTAAGCTCTGTGCATTAACTGATGTGTAACTACCAAGCTCTGTGCCTCAATGTTCTACGCAACAGGTAAGCTATGTGCATTACCTGATGTGTAACTACCAAGCTCTGTGCCTCAATGTTCTACGCAACAGGTAAGCTCTGTGCATTACCTGATGTGTAACTACCAAGCTCTGTGCCTCAATGTTCTACATAACAGGTAAGCTATGTGCATTAACTAATGTGTAACTGCCCAGCTCTGTGCCTTAATGTTCTACATAACAGGTAAGCTCTGTGCATTAACTGATGTGTAACTACCAAGCTCTGTGCCTCAATGTTCTACGCAACAGGTAAGCTCTGTGCATTAACTGATGTGTAACTACCAAGCTCTGTGCCTCAATGTTCTACGCAACAGGTAAGCTATGTGCATTAACTAATGTGTAACTGCCCAGCTCTGTGCCTCAATGTTCTACATAACAGGTAAGCTCTGTGCATTAACTAATGTGTAACTACCAAGCTCTGTGCCTCAATGTTCTACATAACAGGTAAGCTCTGTGCATTAACTAATGTGTAACTACCGAGCTCTGTGCCTTAATGTTCTACATAACAGGTAAGCTCTGTGCATTAATGGATGTGTAACTGCCCAGCGCTGTGCCTCAGTATTGTACGTAACAGCTAAGCTCTGTGCATTAACTGATGTGTAACTACCAAGCTCTGTGCCTTAACGTTCTACATAACAGGTAAGCTCTGTGCATTAACTGATGTGTAACTACCAAGCTCTGTGCCTCAATGTTCTACGTAACAGCTAAGCTCTGTGCATTAACTAATGTGTAACTACCAAGCTCTGTGCCTCAACGTTCTACGTAACAGGTAAGCTCTGTGCATTACCTGATGTGTAACTACCAAGCTCTGTGCTTGCAATGATGTAACAGCCAAGCTGTGCCTGAACTGACATGTAACTACAAAGCAAAGTGCTTCATTGATGTGTCTCACAGCCAAGCTCTGGGCCTTATGTCTAACTATCAAGTTCTGTGTCTTTAGTCTGTTATGTACTGTAACTTCCAAGTTTTGCGTGTCAAAGCTTGTGTAAATGCCCAAATAGTACTAAAGTAGAGTTAATGTGAGTCACTGTACCATCCTTGGAGTAAAGAGATAAAGAGGTTGTCTGTTACACATCAGTTAAAACCAAACTTGTTTTTAACAGTCACTCTCTGTACCTCAATGATGCCTGTAACATCCAAGCTGTGCCTCAACTGTGATGTGTAACCACCAAGCTCTGTACCTCAACTGTGATGTGTAACCACCAAGCTCTGTGCCTCAACTGTGATGTGTAACCACCAAGCTCTGTGCCTCAACTGTGATGTGTAACCACCAAGCTCTGTGTCTCAACTGTGATGTGTAACCACCAAGCTCTGTGCCTCAACTGTGATGTGTAACCACCAAGCTCTGTGCCTCAACTGTGATGTGTAACCACCAAGCTCTGTGCCTCAACTGTGATGTGTAACCACCAAGCTCTGTACCTCAACTGTGATGTGTAACCACCAAGCTCTGTGCCTCAACTGTGATGTGTAACCACCAAGCTCTGTGCCTCAACTGTGATGTGTAACCACCAAGCTCTGTGCCTCAACTGTGATGTGTAACCACCAAGCTCTGTGCCTCAACTGTGATGTGTAACCACCAAGCTCTGTACCTCAACTGTGATGTGTAACCACCAAGCTCTGTACCTCAACTGTGATGTGTAACCACCAAGCTCTGTACCTCAACTGTGATGTGTAACCACCAAGCTCTGTGCCTCAATGTATGTAACAGCGAAGCTCTGTGCCTTCCTTAAGTGAAGTTTTGTGCCTCAGGGATGTGTAACAGCCAAGCTCTGGGCCTCATCTGATATGTAACTACCGCTCTGTGCCTCATCTGATATGTACAGTAATAGCCAAGCTCTGTGCCTTAACTGATATCCTCCATTTTATGTAACTTCCAAGCTCTGTGCCTCAATGATGTAACAGCAAAGCTCTGTGCCTTCCTTAAGTGAAGTTCTGTGCCTCAATGATCTGTGTAAGGTCGGGGTCACACTTGCATGTGACTCGTGCGATAATTGGATCACACTGCCCGGACCGGCCGTGGCTCTCCTGACAGGAGTAGGTCAGCATCATAGAAATACATACAGCGGAGGCGTTCCTGACAGAAGAGAAGGCAGCCAGTCCGTCCAGTGCAATCCGATTCTCGCACGAGTCACACGCAAGTGTGACCCCGGCCTAACAGACAAGCTCAGTGCCTTAAAGGGAACCAATCACCAGTATTTCCGTATATAACCTAAAGCCAGTGCTATACTGGCACTATCATGCTGATTCTATACATACCTGTAGTGGTCAGCTTGGATGTTTAGGTTTTGAAACACAAGAAAGTAAAGTTTATAAAATTAGCTGCTTGTTGAGTGTCAGCAGCTGAGGAGCAGATAATATCTGGGGGGTATGCAGAGTTATCCCCTCCCTCAGTTAGAATTAGCATAAGTATTATACAATCGACCTAACAGGACCTGTGTAAGGTCATACTTTAACACAGGATGGACTGTAAAGGAGAGAGTCTAGTCAGAGGGAGGAGACCAATTAATAGAGTATTACAGTAGTCAAGGCGGGAGTGGATGAGGGCCACAGTGAGGGGTTTTGTAGTTTCCATGGTGAGAAAGGGTTGGATTCTAGAGATGTTCTTCAGGTGCAGGCGACAGGAACGGGCGAGAGATTGTATATAGGAGGTGAAGGAGAGATCGATGTCAGACATAATCCCCAGACAGCGAGCCTGTGGCCTAGGCGATATTGTGGTTCCGCACACAGAGAGGAAGATATCAGGTTTAGGGAGGTTAGTAGACGGAGGGAGGAGAAGTCCAGTTTTGGAAAGGTTAACTTTCCGATAGAGAGCAGTATTGATGTTGTAAACTGCGGACAGACAGACACTGGTGTTCTGTAGTACAGCGGGGGCGAGGTCAGGGGAGGAGGTGTATAGTTATGTGTCGTCAGCAAAAAGATGGTACTGGAAGCCAAATCTACTGATGGTCTGTCCAATTAGAGTCGTGTAGAGGGAGAAGAGAAGAGTGTCAAGGACTGAACCTTGAGGGATCCCACCCAACAGGGAAAGGAAGAGGAGAAGATGTGGAGCCGGCAAATGATATGCTCAACAAGCGGCCAGAAAGATAGGAAGAGAACCAGGAGAGAGCGGTCCGAGAGATAGGAGAACCAGGAGAGAGCGGTCCGAGAGATAGAAGGAAAACGAGGACAGAGCGGTCCGAGAGATAGGAGAACCAGGAGAGAGCGGTCCGAGAGATAGAAGGAAAACGAGGACAGAGCGGTCCGAGAGATAGAAGGAAAACGAGGACAGAGCAGAGCGGTCCGAGAGATAGAAGAACCAGGACAGAGCGGTCCGAGAGATAGAAGGAGAACCAGGACAGAGCGGTCCGAGAGATAGAAGGAAAACGAGGACAGAGCGGTCCGAGAGATAGGAGAACCAGGACAGAGCGGTCCGAGAGATAGAAGGAGAACCAGGAGAGAGCGGTCCGAGAGATAGAAGAACCAGGAGAGAGCGGTCCGAGAGATAGGAGAACCAGGAGAGAGCGGTCCGAGAGAAAGGAGGAGAACCAGGACAGAGCGGTCCGAGAGATAGGAGAACCAGGACAGAGCGGTCCAAGGGATAGAAGGAGAACCAGGAGAGAGCGGTCCGAGAGAAAGGAGGAGAACCAGGACAGAGCGGTCCGAGAGATAGAAGGAGAACCAGGACAGAGCGGTCCGAGAGATAGAAGGAGAACCAGGACAGAGCGGTCCGAGAGATAGAAGGAGAACCAGGACAGAGCGGTCCGAGAGATAGAAGGAGAACCAGGACAGAGCGGTCCGAGAGATAGAAGGAGAACCAGGACAGAGCGGTCCGAGAGATAGAAGGAGAACCAGGACAGAGCGGTCCGAGAGATAGAAGGAGAACCAGGACAGAGCGGTCCGAGAGATAGAAGGAGAACCAGGACAGAGCGGTCCGAGAGATAGGAGAACCAGGACAGAGCGGTCCGAGAGATAGAAGGAGAACCAGGAGAGAGCGGTCCGAGAGATAGAAGGAGAACCAGGACAGAGCGGTCCGAGAGATAGAAGGAGAACCAGGACAGAGCGGTCCGAGAGATAGAAGGAGAACCAGGACATAGCGGTCCGAGAGATAGGAGAACCAGGACAGAGCGGTCCGAGAGATAGAAGGAGAACCAGGCAGAGCGGTCCGAGAGATAGGAGAACCAGGACAGAGCGGTCCGAGAGATAGAAGGAGAACCAGGACAGAGCGGTCCGAGAGATAGAAGGAGAACCAGGACAGAGCGGTCCGAGAGATAGAAGCAGAACCAGGACAGAGCGGTCCGAGAGATAGGAGAACCAGGACAGAGCGGTCCGAGAGATAGGAGAACCAGGACAGAGCGGTCCGAGAGATAGAAGGAGAACCAGGACAGAGCGGTCCGAGAGATAGAAGGAGAACCAGGACAGAGCGGTCCGAGAGATAGAAGGAGAACCAGGACAGAGCGGTCCGAGAGATAGAAGGAGAACCAGGACAGAGCGGTCCGAGAGATCGGAGGAGAACCAGGACAGAGCGGTCCGAGAGATCGGAGGAGAACCAGGACAGAGCGGTCCGAGAGATAGGAGGAGAACCAGAACAAAGCGGTTTGAGAGATAGGAGAACCAGGACAGAGCGATGTCCTTTAGGCCGATTTAATGGAGCATAGAAAGAAGGAGATGGTGATCAAAAAGGCTGCAGAGAGGTCAAGAAGAATAAGCAGAGAGTGGTCACCATTATGTTTTGCTGTCTGGTCACTGGTCACTTTGACGAGGGCAGTTTCTGTTGAGTGTAGGGGGCAGAAGCCAGACTGTACAGGATCCAGAAGAGAGTGGGTGGAGAGGTGACGGGTGCGGTGGGAGTAGACCAGGTGCTCCAAGAGTTTGGAGATGAAGGTGAGATTGGCGACCGGTCTGTAGTTGCTTGTGCAGGATGGGTCAAGAGAGGGTTTTTTTTAATAATGGAGTAATGATAGTGTTATTGCAGCCTTGTCCAGTGCACTTGATACCAGCCACAGACAACGGGAAAGTCAGTATCTGTATAATCCCTGCCAATTTCATTTAGAAATTAACTTTTCTTCAGTCGTTCTCCTAAAGTTTAAGGTCAGTCGGGGTGATTTTTTTTTTATGGCATTATAGACCGGTTTCTTCTTCTGAGTGATCTTATTTATATGGTGTCTTAAGACCTGTACAATTGTATGATGCTTAATAAATAATTTCTAAGGCCTGACTACAGCATCGATTTAGCTCTGCCGGCCAAATTCCTTACACCGGGCTTGTTTGTCAGCAAGTTCTAGTTAAACCCCGCCATATAGCGCATGGTTACTTAAAGGAGAAGTCGATTAAATTGGAAAAAGAACACCTCGTTACTTCTAAAAAAAATAAATAAATAGCGCCACTCTTATGTCCAGGCTGTAAGTGGTATTGCAGCTTAGTTACAATGATACTTGCAATACCACACACAACCTGTAAGCAAGAGTGGCGCTGTTCCTAAAAGATTTTTTTCTTTTTTTTTGCAAAATTTCCTATATCTTTTACTAAACGTGTCCAGTAATGGTAATACAGCCCATAGCAACATGCTCTTAGAAAATCAGATTTGGCTTTTCACCAGGTGCCGTGGGCAAAAGCACAGGAAGAAAATAGTTTATCCTTTTTTATAAGTGTCAAACAACTCGACCCATGTGACTCGCACCCATTAAGTCGAATCTGTCCATTCCTTTGGGTCATTGCAATTATAATTGCTGCATGGACCTGCTGGCATGCCGGGCTGGCAGTCGGTCCCATGGGCGGTTGTCTCCTTAAAAATCAATACTTTTGTCCTCCGAATAAACTGGAACACTGCTGATGGCAAAAAATGGATGCAAACCCATATAGACAACGTGTCTGCCCCCCTACAGGACATTAAACCTGACCACATCATGATAAGGTCCTCATACAATATTATATACCAGCCCTATACCTCCAGTGCAGAGAGGGAGCCAGGCTATAGTCTGTGGTGCAAGCCCGCCACCTGCTGGAAATATGCCGCATGACATGACTTTCAAAAAACAAAAAAGCAGCCCAGTTTGGGGGTTTTTTTTCCCTCCCCTCTTTCCAAGAGCCATAGCTTGCAATATCCCTCCTTTATTATTTGGTGGGATGAGTTGTAGTTTTTAATGACACCATTCATTTTATAATGTATTGAAAAACCTTAATAAATGTTAAAGTGTGTGTGTGAAGGGAGAATAAACAATTTATCTCTCACACACATACATACATTATATATATTATATATATATTTAACTTTTTTGAATTTATCATATGGCTGCAATGAAACAGTGAACAATTTAAAGGGGTCCGAATACTTTCCATACCCACTGTATATAGTTATAGATCCCTCTGTGTGTAGTGACTCTATATAATATATAGGAATAGATCCCTGTGTGTAGTGACTCTATATAATATATAGGAATAGATCCCTGTGTGTAGTGACTCTATATAATATATAGGAATAGATCCCTCTGTGTGTAATGACTATATAATATATAGGAATAGATCCCTCTGTGTGTAATGACTTTATATAATATATAGAAATCGATCCCTCTGTGTGTAATTATATAATATATAGAAATCGATCCCTGTGTGTAATGACTATATAATATATAGCAATAGATCCCTCTGTGTGTAATGACTATATAATATATAGAAATAGATCCCTCTGTGTGTAGTGACTCTATATAATATATAGGAATAGATCCCTGTGTGTAATGACTATATAATATATAGAAAAAGATCCCTCTGTGTGTAATGACTCTATATAATATATAGGAATAGATCCCTCTGTGTGTAATGACTATATAATATATAGGAATAGATCCCTCTGTGTGTAATGACTCTATATAATATATAGGAATAGATCCCTCTGTGTGTAATGACTATATAATATATAGGAATCGATCCCTCTGTGTGTAATGACTATATAATATATAGGAATAGATCCCTCTGTGTGTAATGACTATATAATATATAGAAATAGATCCCTCTGTGTGTAATGACTATATAATATATAGGAATAGAGCCCTCTGTGTGTAATGACTCTATATAATATATAGGAATAGATCCCTGTGTGTAGTGACTCTATATAATATATAGGAATAGATCCCTCTGTGTGTAATGACTATATAATATATAGAAATCGATCCCTCTGTGTGTAATTATATAATATATAGAAATCGATCCCTGTGTGTAATGACTATATAATATATAGCAATAGATCCCTCTGTGTGTAATGACTATATAATATATAGGAATAGATCCCTCTGTGTGTAATTATATAATATATAGAAATCGATCCCTGTGTGTAATGACTATATAATATATAGCAATAGATCCCTCTGTGTGTAATGACTATATAATATATAGAAATAGATCCCTCTGTGTGTAGTGACTCTATATAATATATAGGAATAGATCCCTGTGTGTAATGACTATATAATATATAGAAAAAGATCCCTCTGTGTGTAATGACTCTATATAATATATAGGAATAGATCCCTCTGTGTGTAATGACTATATAATATATAGGAATAGATCCCTCTGTGTGTAATGACTCTATATAATATATAGGAATAGATCCCTCTGTGTGTAATGACTATATAATATATAGGAATCGATCCCTCTGTGTGTAATGACTATATAATATATAGGAATAGATCCCTCTGTGTGTAATGACTATATAATATATAGAAATAGATCCCTCTGTGTGTAGTGACTCTATATAATATATAGGAATAGATCCCTCTGTGTGTAGTGACTCTATATAATATATAGGAATAGATCCCTCTGTGTGTAATGACTAATATATAGGAATCGATCCCTCTGTGTGTAATGACTTTATATAATATATAGGAATAGATCCCTCTGTAATGACTATATAATATATAGGAATAGATCCCTCTGTGTGTAATGACTCTATATAATATATAGGAATCGATCCCTCTGTGTGTAATGACTTTATATAATATATAGGAATAGATCCCTCTGTAATGACTATATAATATATAGGAATAGATCCCTCTGTGTGTAATGACTTTATATAATATATAGGAATAGATCCCTGTGTGTAATGACTATATAATATATAGAAAAAGATCCCTCTGTGTGTAATGACTCTATATAATATATAGGAAGAGATCCCTCTGTGTGTAATGACTATATAATATATAGGAATAGATCCCTCTGTGTGTAATGACTCTATATAATATATAGGAATAGATCCCTTTGTGTGTAATGACTATATAATATATAGGAATCGATCCCTCTGTGTGTAATGACTATATAATATATAGGAATAGATCCCTCTGTGTGTAATGACTATATAATATATAGAAATAGATCCCTCTGTGTGTAGTGACTCTATATAATATATAGGAATAGATCCCTCTGTGTGTAGTGACTCTATATAATATATAGGAATAGATCCCTCTGTGTGTAATGACTAATATATAGGAATCGATCCCTCTGTGTGTAATGACTTTATATAATATATAGGAATAGATCCCTCTGTAATGACTATATAATATATAGGAATAGATCCCTCTGTGTGTAATGACTCTATATAATATATAGGAATAGATCCCTCTGTGTGTAATGACTCTATATAATATATAGGAATAGATCCCTCTGTGTGTAATGACTTTATATAATATATAGGAATAGATCCCTCTGTAATGACTATATAATATATAGGAATAGATCCCTCTGTGTGTAATGACTTTATATAATATATAGGAATAGATCCCTCTGTAATGACTATATAATATATAGGAATAGATCCCTCTGTGTGTAATTATATAATATATATGAAGAAAGGAAGAAATTCCAGCAACTTCAGGAGAAAGTAGAATTTTCTTAAAAAACAGTTTCTTTATTGGTAATAAAAATATTAATATTCCATCCAAGCAAAACAAAAAATGGAGAGGCAAGACAGAGGAGCTGTTTCCTACGCGTTTCAACCTGAATAGGTCTTAATCTTAATCTTATTCAGGTTGAAACGCGTAGGAAACAGCTCCTCTGTCTTGCCTCTCCATTTTTTGTTTTGCTTGGATGGAATATTAATATTTTTATTACCAATAAAGAAACAGTTTTTTAAGAAAATTCTACTTTCTCCTGAAGTTGCTGGAATTTCTTCCTTTCTTCATGTGTTCCCACCCAGGTCAGGGTGTTTCCGTGCACCGGAGGTAAGATTTGGGAGTGAAGAGGGGAGAGCTGAAGTTTCTTCGTTTTTGATATATAATATATAGGAATCGATCCCTCTGTGTGTAATGACTATATAATATATAGAAATAGATCCCTCTGTGTGTAATGACTATATAATATATAGAAATAGATCCCTCTGTGTGTAATGACTCTATATAATATATAGGAATAGAGCCCTCTGTGTGTAATGACTCTATATAATATATAGGAATAGAGCCCTCTGTGTGTAATGACTATATAATATATAGGAAAAGATCCCTCTGTGTGCAATGACTCTATATAATATATAGGAATCGATCCCTCTGTGTGTAATGACTCTATATAATATATAGGAATAGATCCCTCTGTGTATAATGACTGTAATATATAGGAATAGATCCCTGTGTGTAATGACTATATAATATATAGGAATAGATCCCTCTGTGTGTAATGACTCTATATAATATATAGGAATAGATCCCTCTGTGTGTAATGACTATATAATATATAGGAATAGATCCCTCTGTGTGTAATGACTATAATATATGTTTGGCTTCGTCTATTGAATTACTGAAATAAGTTAATTTTATGATATTCTAATTTATTGAGATGCACCTGTAAGCGCCGGCTATAACAGCTCCATCACCCGCAGCTTTCCCAGGATGCAGTATTATGTCCTGGGGAGAGAAAGAGTTAAAAGAAAATATACTGCATTCTCTAGCTACAAGTTTTTAATTCACTGGCAAGTAGAAATCATGAAAAGTATGTTTGAAAGTAACTTTTCGGTCGGACAACCACTATATGATATGTAGAGTATAGTTGAGGTGTACTGTCTCTTTAAATGGCAGTGGAGCTCCACATTTGCGGTTTGGAGAGTTCTATTTTATCGCATTGCAGATAGTATCGCAGCGGGATCATTTTGGTTACGAGCCCATTAGCTGATGTTTTATAGCCATAAACAATTCCAGGGACCTGGATGAACCAGTTTTACAAGATCTGATGAAAAGCACAGGTTTTCTAGTTGTAAAAAAAAATAAATATATTTTTATATACTTTAGTAAAAAGAGAACCTGTCAAAAAATTGCATTAGATATCTGGCGAAAATTTATGAGTGCTCCCGGTTCCAACGCAGTTTTCAGTTTTGCTCTGCGTCCTTCCATTGCGGAGATATAGACATTTGTTCCTTTAGGAGAGCGCACTGTGTGAAATCTCTGTGTGCAGACCAACTGGGAGTCTTCTCTGGGGGCGTGGGCTTTAAACCCTCCCTTACAGAGATGCCCAATCCCAGCTCAGCAACTAATTCCGCAGGCTATGATTGGACGTGTCATGGAGGGAGGGGTAAAAGTGCACGCCCACAGGGAAGACTCTGAAGAAACGCCCAACCAGAGATTTCACATTCTGCGCTCCAAAAGCAACAAATGTCAATATCTTTGCAATGGAGCGACGCATCGCAGAACGGAAAACAGTGTCAGAATCAGGGGAACGGGGGGATTTTTACAAGGTGTTTAATGCAATTTTTTGAGCAAGTGACAGATTCTGTTTAATATAGTGGATGTGAGGTTTGTACCATAAGAAGCATCAACTACTAGCCATAATGGAGAACTGCTATAAAGAAGGTCCCATGCCCTGGAGGGCCCAACCCTGATCATTGATTTCAATGGGAATTGCATTATGCTTTGTTTTCCCTGTGGTGGAGCTTCAGGGAAAATCATGGGTATCTAATCCATCATGGGGGGGGGGGGGGGGGGGTGTGTCTTAAATCATAATTTGCAAGAGTTGTTATAGCCATAACCCTCACTTCTAAATAACCTTCAATTCATTTTTTCATAGATGATTCAGGTGTTGTCCTTCTTACATTATTCTCTGCCTGTACTGCTCAGAGGTGCACTAGAGAAGCAGCTCGGCAGAGCCATTCCATGGATATCATCTTGCAAACAGGGCCTAGCTGCACATATGCGTGGAAAAAGCCACTTTCATGCTGTTTTGGAGAGGGGCTTATAATGCCCCTTGAATGAGGTATGGGTAAAGAAACCTGTGCTGCTCTATTGATGGCTGAGTTAACTGAGAATCCATCAGTGAGCTCCTTTGTAACCCCGGTCTTTTCAGCTCTCTTTTGATGTAGTCTCTGGCTCGTAAATCATCCGAGCAACGCTCAATGCTAAAAGTAATTTTTTGCTAGTAGATTTTATTAAAAATGTTGCACCGTTTGCTTTCTATAGTCTATACTGCTCTTTCTATTGCTGGCTGAGTTAACTGAGAATCCATCAGTAAGCTCTTTTGTAACTCTTTCCTTTCAGCTCTCTTTTGATGTAGTCTGTGGGCTCGTAAATCAGCCAAAAAGTTTATTAAAAGCCAGATGAAACTGATCTCAAGTTCTTATGGCAAAAATTACTTTTATTTGCAAGTACATTTGATTAAATATGTTGCACCGTTTGCTTTCTATAGTCTATACTGCTCTTTCTATTGCTGGCTGAGTTAACTGAGAATCCATCAGTGAGCTCTTTTGTATCTTTCTTTTCAGCTTTTTGATGTAGTCTGTAGCTCGTAAATCATCCGAGAAACGCTGAATGGTAAGGCTATGTGCCCACGGGGACAGTGTCCTGCGGATATATCCGCAGGAGCTCCCAGGAAACAGCACCACAACTTTTGTCTGTTTCCATGTTGCGGAATATCGTGCGGAATGTCGTGCGGGCATTCTGCATTGAGGATACAGTACCATGGCTTCGGCACTGCATCCTCAATGCAGAACAAGTGCTGCAGTGATCAGGGGAGTTCATACTTCCCTCCATCATGCAGCACCTCGCTTTCCGGCAGCCGGGTCACTCTCAGCGTCTTCAGGAAAAGGTGGGCGGGCCTGAACTAGCTCCGGCTGTCACATGACTGGAGCTCGTGCAGGCTCCGCCCACCTCTTCCTTCCTGTACCTGGATTCACCGCGCTCCTGTACACCGGACGAAGAAAGTGACTCCGGTGAGGCAGGTAAGTATATGGGATCCTGCGGAGAAATCCGCAACAATAATTGACATGCTGCAGATTTTTCCGCATTTTCCGCAGCGTGGGCACATAGCCTAAAAGTAATTTTTTGCAAGTAGATTATTAAAAATGTTGCACCGTTTGCTTTCTATAGTCAGTGTTGCACTTTCTGTTGCTGGCTGAGTTAACTGAGAATCCATCAGTGAGCTCCTTTGTAACCCCCGTATTTTTAGCTCTCTTTTGATGTAGTCTGTGGCTCATAAATCATCCGAAAAACGCTCAATACGAAAAGTAATTTTTTGCCAGTAGATTTTATTAAAAATGTTGCACAGTTTGCTTTCTATAGTCTGTACAGCGCTTTCTATTGCTGGCTGAGTTAACTGAGGATCCATCAGTGAGCTCCTTTCTACCTTTGTCTTTTCATGGAGTCTGTCGCTCGTAAATCATCCGAGAAGAGCACAGTAAAAGACCCAATACTGATCACAAGGGTTCAGTGATCAGTCCCTTAAAGGGGCATTGTTTTCGGGGTTTTTTTTCCGTTTTTTGTAATGTTAAAAACACACAAGACACTTCTTTAAAAAACAAAATCTTTATTTGGTCCGAAAGAACCTGAGATGGGAGCGTAGGCCACCCAAAAATGTAGCTATCTATACAATCTGAGTATATAAGTTGATAAAATAGCATTCTGATTTATTACAGCTGAACAATATATACAAGTTTCAAATATTTCCCAGTTGTGGCAGACGGAGACAGACCAGGGACCCTATTTGAGGGAGAAGAAAGGCCTGGTAGGAAAGTAGTGATGAGGCCTCGACCATCGGGTTCTATATGACGCTCTGGGCCCGGTGTACTATGATCCATGATGGCATCTGTCAGGTTCACCCTTTCAACCAATCAGAATGCAGCTTCTATTTTTAAAACTACAGTGTAAAAATAAAACCTAGTCTCTGATTGGCTGCTGTGGGAACCATTTTTATTTTCGCCTCCTAGACCAGTCTGACATTCGGCCCTTTTTAGGTTAAAAGTGATCTGAGGAAAAAAAAGAAAGCTAAGCGGCCATTAGTGCAGGAATGGTGTCGAATTTAAAACTCTTTTTTTAGCCACTTTAAGGTGGAGTCAAAAACCCTTTAAGAAAGGCTAAAAAACATAAGTCTCGCTCCTTAGAATTAGCAGCAGCGGCCATTTTGGCATCACATTTACTGCAAAATTACTATTGGTTGAAGTATGAAGTAATTTTTTTTTCCCCATAAAAACAAAATAAAGAAAAAAAAAAGGTTACACAGCTCAAAATTTAGCAGCTTTGGTAGAAATGACAAACATTTTAATCAGGGCGAATTATACAGATAAAAAAAAAAAAACACAAAATGGCTTCTCAGGGCTTTCAGGAAACACTAGGCCTCATTTACCTCACAGACTGTAACCCACGGCAACCAATCAGACCGCAGCTCTCATTTTCTAAACTGCGCTGGAGAAATGAACAGTGAATTCTGATTGGTTGCTACGGACAGCTAGAGATTTGATACATGACAACTTGTCATCTACACACACAAATAGGCGGCCATTTTGTGGACTGTGGCACATGACTGAAAAAGCGCAAAAATGCGTTCTTACTTTAGTCCCGGCCCTGTGCACAAAATGGCTGCCTTTGGCATGTTTAGTAGAAAAACAAAAATATATTCATAAATGACATCCAATGAATGAATATGGGTGCATATATACTATACCATACATTGATTCATATGCAGGGTTGTGTTTATACATTGAATTGCCCCTCTAGAAAATGAAGAGCAGAGAAAGAAGGTGAAAAAAAGCATTTGGCTATTTTTTTTTTCTTACAGATATGCAGCATATGTGATGCTGGTGGTAAAATAATGGCGCTTGTCATTTAAGATGCAGGAGCCGGAGGTGCATTATGGCCAAGAAGTGCTATAAAGGAGCGGGATCATTGAGAAAGGGGCTGAGGGAAGAAACAATGTCCCACCAACTACATACACGCATTCGAGTCGTCCTTGTCCGTCTAAAATTAATTTGACCCATTTCAGACTTCTAACCCCCACCCCCACCCCGAGTGGCAGCCATAATGCCCACTGTTACAGCCCCCTTTGGTTTTCACCCAGACCCCCTTCAATTATATGGCCATAGTGTCAATATAACACCTGAACTTCATGGTTAGGGAGGGGGAACAATGGGCGTCACAAAAAACGCAGCCTTTAGGCGCCATTCACACATTGTGTATAGGTTCATGACATATGGGACCGTCCGCAGGTCTTCTGACGGGAAGTTACACAATTACATTACCAATATTTATATATTATAATATATATATATTATAATATATATATATTATAATATATATATATATATTATAATATATATAAAAATAATATATATATATATATATATATTATAATATATATATAAAAATAATGTGTGTGTGTATATAGATATAATGTGTGTGTATGTTTTTTTTATATATATATATATATATATATATATATATATATATATATATATATATATATATATATATATATATATATATATATATATATATATATACATATATATATATATATATATACACACACACACACACACACACACACACACACACACACACGTGTATATATATATATTATATGTATACATACACACTATATTATATATAATATATATATATCACGTATGTCAATGAGTCTGTCAAGTTCGCAGACCCACGGCTGGTCCGTCAGTCATGGTTGGCGCTCGGACCCCGACACACCGATGTGTGAATACGGCATTAGAACGGATGATGTGTTTTTATAGTTTTACTTAATTTAAGGGGCAAATGCTCTTCATGGGTGCACAATCCCCCCCCCCCCTCCCTCCCCGAGTCATTTAATGCATAAGAAATGCCCCCACGCCTCGTACCAACGCCAAGAAAGCATGGAGGTGGTGGTCCAGACATTTTGCATAGTCCTTAATGGCTAATGATAATGGTGAGGATCTTTAACTCATGATTACAAAAATAAAAAATGGTGGTCCCTCGCCCGTTGCGGAATCACAGCAATGGTTGCACTGATCTAGTGCCCACAGTTGGCAGTCGTCGTGTCACATTACATACAGCACGTGCGTTACAATTCTCTCCAGCATAAACCATATACATGAACACAACATGGCATAAAAGAAAAAACAAAAACAGTGTAGTTGAATCAGGTGGACCAGGGGAAGAATCCTAGATGGGATGGGAACGGGTGAGCAGCCCTTCTTTCCCTGAGACTTAAACGTGTGAAGCAGCGGACCCCCCCTCCCCCATCCCTGTAACGTATAGAAATACTGGGTTTGTACGTCTTGTCGGCCAGCAATTACTAAGCCCCATCACCTCTAAAATTACTTGCACCTATAGGCATGTCTGCAATTTTTGGTTAAAGTGTGCTGTTGCTAGGGTATGCCAAAACTGATGGTGGCCTTACCCCTGGGACCCCAACTGATCCACAAACTTTAAAGGGACCACTGCGCAGATGTAGCGACGTGTGCTGTGTCTTTTTTTGTTCGCCTATCTACCAGACTGTGCAGGTGGCCCCCATACACTTGTGCTTAAAGGGGTTCTCCACTACTATGGGTGCAGGACAGTAAGAAAACAAAAACCCTACACTCACCTCCAGGACCGGTGCCACTTCTCCACATTGCAAAGCGCAACATCTCCTGCTGATCTCCCGACATTAAAATCGGGATAGCACATGAAATATGGCCGCCGATCAGCTGAAACCTTCACGTTTCGACAGAACAGGAATAGTTCTGGTTCAGACAACATATGAAGGCTTCAGCTGATCAGAGGGCGCTAATTTTCCGTAGAGATCATGATGCCCCCTGCTGGATATTGATGTAAGCAACCGGTGGTGGGCACAGCCCAGATTGCAGATGAGCGGCGCCGGTCTGAAGAGCAGTATTGCTTTTTTAGTCTTATAATGTCTTATACCTTAGTGGAGAGCCCCTTTAAGTTCCCTATGCATGGAAAAAAACAAAAACAGGCCCCGTCATTTTTGAAGGTCATATGCCCACCAGTCCAATCTTGTGGCATACATGAGTTATATATGCCATCTGTAGAATGAAAATACCCCCCCATTTTTTTTTATTTTTTTTTTTTTACAGGATTTTTCCAATTAAATTATCTTTTAATCTCATTACTATTGCAGGCACGATGTCCACCAAGCACGGTGACAGTTTAAAGACGACCAACCACATGCATTTTCCTATATAAACTAAAGCCATTGCTATACTGGCGCTATCATGCTGATTCTATACATACCTTTAGTTGTGAGATCGGATGTATAGTTTCTGAAATACAAGCAAGTAAAGTTTGTGAAATGCACTGTTATTTGATTGGTAGCAGCTACAGAATATCTAATAGATGAGTCATGTTTTAATAGTTATTCCAGCCCCTGTCTGCCTGCCTGTCCTTCCTCCCAGTCTCTGTTATTACAGGGGGAGGAGGGAAGGAAAAAAGGACAAGCAGACAGGGGCGGGAATAACTAGCTACCCACCTATTAGATATTCTGTAGCTGCTACCAATCAAATAACAGAGCATTTCACAAACTTTACTTGACTGTATTTCAGAAAGTATACATCCGATCTCACAACTAAAGGTATGTATAGAATCAGCATGATAGTGCCAGTATAGCACTGGCCTTAGGTTATATAGGAAAATCCTGGTGGGTGGTCCTCTTTAAGCCAAGAAGTCTGGATGCTAAGCAAAACCTGCCTAACCAAACAGATGTGGTTCCAGGACTATTGGGCAAGATATAAACCATGCCCTTCATCGTATGATACCGATGCAGAACCTCTTTGATGAATATTTATATTTTCTCTGTTGATAGATACATTTTTGGGTGAAAAGCAACCAGCAATTTTACACCTGGATGAAAATGGTCATTGGTAGATAGCAATATATTATGAATTGATGGGGAATGGAGGGGGCTAGTAGTCTACGTAGGTGATGAAGGGGCTATTTCTGTAATGTAGCCTAGGGTTGCATGATTTGATGGGGGGTTAGTAATTATGTAGGTGAGGAATGGGTTATTTCTGCATTGTAGCCTATGGCTGCATGATTTGATGGGGGGGGTTAGTAGTCTACGTAGGCGAGGAAGGGGTTATTTCCGCACTTTAGCCTATGGAGTTACAATGGTCGCATGATACATGGCAGGAAGAATAATGTTCATATACAGAAATTGCATTAAAGACTATCATCTCCGACTCTGAGACCTGTTTTTATACTTACCCTGTTTTGCAAAAATGTGCAACTCTGGTAAAATGGCTGCATTTTCCTTAGCGGACAATAAAAAAATATGGAGGAGATTTCTGATTTATTGCATGAAGATGGGGTGACATCGCCCTTATTCCGATGTGTGATAGCTAAGCTCCGTGTGATCATTAAGACTCAGGGGGTAAGGCTGCAGGATGCAAATAAAAAAAAAAAGGAATGTGGCAGATTGGTACGCCGCACGTTTCGGGTACCAAACAGGATTGGTACGCCGCGCGTTTCGGGTACCGAACGGATGCAGCAGTCTCGTTATGCCATTTCTCCTCCGCTGGATTCATTAAAGCTTGCGTCCATGCATATAGCAGGAATGAACGGGGGGTGTCAGAAGATCACTAGCAGCCATAGCATCCTGTTTTATAGATCCAAGAAGGATTAAAATTCACATCTTAAAAATAAAAAAAAAGGGTAAAGTAAGAACAAAGACCCAAACTCCTCCGAAAAAAACAAAGTGGTGGCCTCTATATTGTGCGCTGTAAGCCAACGAAGGGCAAAATCGCTCCGATTTTGGGTTGCACAAATACAGGACGATTCAGTGTGGTACATAAAAAAAAAAGAAAAAAGACAAAAATGAGGGATGGGATAGGGTCCCTGTTTACACAGGATAAAAGTCCTGAGTAGATTTCAAGTGTTGCTTTCCGGGAATTGTTTATATTAGTCTGTAAAGTGCTCCCACTGAACTTAGGCAATCAAGCCCCCCCCCGTACCAGGGGATCTCTCACTGCGGATGTGTCAGAGAGGTCGGGGGCCATGCAAGCCGGACACCTCTGGAGACAATGGAGGACTGTGGGTGCCTTTGCTGGACATCCAGTCATTCAGAGAAGCTTGGTTAGCTTTCCGGTGTGCCAGTCGATGAGTGATGGAAAAGCCAGCGTTCCCCTCCAGCTGAGACAAAATGACCAGCACCTGCCTGGGATGGAAAAGTGGGGGGCAAGTAAGAATATTAATGCAATATGCTGCAGGAAACACGCAACGTAGGCGTCCACCATCACACATTCCCAAACTACAACTGAGCAGAGAGACTCACAGGACCCCGATCCCATGGCGGTAAACTATGGATGCCGGACCTGAGCCCTGCGTGCTGCCTACTACCTGCCGCCATCCCGGCACCTCTTTATATTTGTAGATCCGGTGTGATATTATGGGGCTGAGGATGCCGGCAGGTAGGAGGCGATTTACAGGAGTGTAATTCTCAACTCTATTCCTGACCATATACAGTGTAAAAAAAAAAAAAAAAGGGAGGGGGATTTATTAAAGGGAATGTCTTTAAATATGGAAGTAGTGGTGTGTCTTTATATGCGCTTGTCAAGAGTGAGTAAAAATATTTTTATATTATAAACTTTTTGAATGAGGTGTGTCCAAACTTTTGGTCTGTACTGTACATATACAGTACACACATATATACATACACACACACACACATACACACACACACACACACACACGTATACTATTTTATTTATTTTTAAAGATTCGATGTGCCAGCAATGGAAAATCTAGACTAGAAGTCACAGGCAAATGTGGCTGCAAGTGCACTGGGGGCGCGTCAATTCAATCGCCCTTATAAACACGCCCACAGTGCACTTGCAGTCTAATTTGCCCATGACTTATCTTGCCCATGACTTATCTTGCCCATGACTTATCTTGCCCATGACTTATCTTGCCCATGACTTATCTTGCCCATGACTTATCTTGCCCATGACTTATCTTGCCCATGACTTATCTTGCCCATGACTTATCTTGCCCATGACTTATAAATCTAGTGCATAAGTCATATGCAAATTAGACTGCAAGTGCACTGTGGGCGTGTATGCACTTTGACAAGGCAGACCGACTGCACTGACACCCCCCCAGTGCACTTGCAGTCTAATTTGCATATGACTTATTATGTGCTACATTATTTATGACAGGCACATCAGATCTCTACAAAAAAAAAAAAGATTTTGGGTACTCACCGTAAAATCTCTCCCTGAGCTTTTATTGGGGGACACAGGAACCATGGGTGTATGTTTTCTGCCTCCTAGTGGCAGCAAACATACACCCATGGTTTCCTGTGTCCCCCAATGATGCGATAGAGAAAGTACCTTTTTTATTGGGGGGACGGGGACGGTGGGAGTACCTATACAACCGTACCACTAAAACAGGTCACCTATACAACTGGAGCTTCATATGAAAGTACTAATACATATGACATATCTGGCCTCATTTGCACAATATGATCACCAGACCAGGGCACTGTGACCTCCCCCCGCTATCTGCCGACATTTCTTATAAGACCCCGTGATGTCATTATGTCTATGACGGTGAAGGTGCATGCTAATAAGGGGCACCAAGATGCCGGCAGATAGGGGGAGGTTCATAGTGCCCTCATCTAGTGGCCATGGACTACCACAACCAGGGTCCTCTTTTTTCTTAATTCTAGCGTACAACCATAAAAGAAGATTTTGGGTACTCACTGTAAAATCTTTTTTTCTTGGAGCCTTCATTGGGGGACACAGCACCCGGGGTCTCTTGTGTCCCACAATGAAGCCATAAAGAAACATATTTTTTCACCAAATCTGTATACTGCTTTTAAAAGGAAGTTTCACTTGTAGTATCCTGCAGAGTAGATGTGTCAGGAGGCTACACTGCCTATGTATACAGAGATAATGAAAGGTTAAAGACCCCCATATGTATCGGCTGACAGTCTAATGTGTATGGGCTTCCCGGACAGATGACGTCAGGGGAGATAAGGATCCGGTGTGTCCGATTTCAGGCCACTGATCCGTTTTTTTCTCTAAAAAGACAAGTCCAGATCCCTGATCAGTGCGATCTATATATACACACATTAGATATACCAATATACTCTAGTATAAGTCGAGTATAAGCCCATTTTTTTATGCTGAAAGTGGCCCCTTAGGCTTATACGCGAGTAAGGGTCCCACAAAAAATTATTCTAACCTGTTCTCTGTTCCCATGGTGTCCTCTTTCCTGCTTCTTGTGGACCGCAGGCATATGGACCTCTCAATGATCGTGGCCAGTACACGGGGCCGCCGCTGCAGTCATCACTTTAATTCAGTTGAATACTTTGCGGCGGCCCCATCAGAGCTTTACTTCTGTTAAATGCTTTGCGGCACCACAAAGCATTCAACTGAAGTAAAGTGATGACAGCAGCAGTGGCCCTATGTACCGGCCGCGATCATTGAGAGGTCTAACTGCCTGTGGTCCGCAAGACGTAGGTAAGAGGACACCACAGGAACGGAGGACAGGGGAGAATATTTTTTGTGTGTATGTGAACAGCAGCAGAACAGGGAACAAAAAAAAGTGTCCAAAATGAGGGCATTACTACAGGGGACATGGACGGGGCACATTACTGCAGGACGGGGGACAAGGATGGGCACATTACTAAAGGACGGGGGACAAGGACGGGGCACATTACTAAAGGACGGGGCACATTACTACAGGGGACATGGACGGGGCACATTACTGGGGGACAAGGATGGGCACATTACTAAAGGACGGGGGACAAGGACAGGGCACATTACTACAGGGGACATGGATGGGGCACATTACTACAGGATGGTGCACAAAGATGGGCATATTACAGGATGGGGACAAGAATGGGCACATTACTACACGGGACATGGATGGGGCACATTACTACAGGATGATGCACAAGAATGAGCACATTACAGGACGGGGACAAGGATGGGCACATTACTACAGGATGGGGCACATTACAGGATGAGGCTCAGGAATGGGCACATTACTACACGGGACATGGATGGGGCACATTACTACAGGATGGGGCACATTACTAGAAGGGGGGGACAAGGATGTGCACATTACTACAGGATGGTGACAAGGATGTGCACATTACTACAGGATGGTGACAAGGATGGGCACATTACTACAGGGTGGTGACAAGGATGTGCACATTACTACAGGATGGAGACAAGGATGGGCACATTACTACAGGATGGTGACAAGGATGGGCACATTACTACAGGATGGTGACAAGGATGGGCACATTACTACAGGATGGTGACAAGGATGGGCACATTACTACAGGATGGTGACAAGGATGGGCACATTACTACAGGATGGTGACAAGGATGGGCACATTACTACAGGATGGTGACAAGGATGGGCACATTACTACAGGATGGTGACAAGGATGGGCACATTACTACAGGATGGTGACAAGGATGGGCACATTACTACAGGATGGTGACAAGGATGGGCACATTACTACAGGATGGTGACAAGGATGTGCACATTACTACAGGATGGTGACAAGGATGGGCACATTACTACAGGATGGGGCACATTACTAGAAGGGGGTGACAAGGATGTGCACATTACTACAGGATGGGCACATTACTGCAAGGGGGGACAAGGATGGGGCACATTACATTATATTGGTATCCATTTTTATTTTTGAAATGTACCAGTAGCTGCTGCATTTCCCACCCTAGGCTTATACACGAGTCATTAAGTTTTCCCAGTTTTTGTGGTAAAATTAGAGGCCTCGGCTTATACTCTAGTATACACGGTAGTCAGCACTGTATATACACTGATGAGGAGGGTCACTCACCTGTGTAGCGGTGGGACGCTGTCGCTGGTTTTGAGGCTGCCCCGGGTGGACACCACATTGAAGCTGTCCGTGCAGTCACACTGGATGTGCAGGAAGGACTTGGGATGTCGGTTCTCTACCACCACAATGAGCCCGGCCCATCCGTGTGTTAGATAATAGCAGGTCATCCCCTCCCGACCCTAAAAATAAGAGGATAGGAACACCTTATAATGATAGAAGTTCCCCACAGCACATGCCGGAATAAAGACTGATTGATTTTTGCAGAGAACCAGTGAGTTATCATAGCGAGCCTCTACCTCGTGCCGCTCCCCCTTGTCCTCTGTCAGCAGGATAATGGCATCCGCGAGCGTCGTCGGCTGGGCTTCTACTTGCTCAACCATGACAAGCCGGGAACTATAAATGGCCAAGATGTACCCCATGGGGTCTGCAGCGGAGCGGCGATTATTGCCGCTACCCGTGGGACTGGACGCTGAAAAACAAGACGAAAGTTATGGGTTAGTTCTCATATAAGTCGTCCCAATCTATCCCGGCACGCGTCCATCACAGCCGGACGGGGCCTTACCTTGCAGTATGGAGGATCCCCCCAGATTTAAGGTCTGCCAGTGGTTGAAGGCACAACACACCACCGCGTATTCTCCCGGTTCCAGCATTACGTCGCACCCTACAAACTTCTTCACCGCCCTTTTGCTGTGCGCCATGAGCCGGCCCAACATCACTTTCCCTGTCCCGCCATGAGATGCCCGGAAAACCATGATGCAGAGGTCCAGGAGGTGACTGTCCACAGTGTCCGATCGTCTGCAGACACAGAGGAGATAGCAAGAATATGACGCCCAGCCATGTGCCAAACATTCACCCAGCCATGTGCCAAACATACACCCAGCCATGTGCCAAACATACACCCAGCCATGTGCCAAACATACACCCAGCCATGTGCCAAACATTCACCCAGCCATGTGCCAAACATACACCCAGCCATGTGCCAAACATACACCCAGCCATGTGCCAAAAGTACCCTGAACCATTTTTCGTTTTTACCATGTTCTTTTTCCTTCCCATACTTATTTTATTATTATTTTACTGGCTTAAAAGGGAATCTGTCACCAGGTTTTTGCTCCCGCATCTGAGAGCTGCATAATGTAGAGACAGAGACCCTGATTCCAGCGATGTGTTACTTACTGAGCTGTTTGCTGTTATTTTGATACAATCAATGTTTTCTCTGCTGCAGATCTAGCAGTTATACAGAGCTCATGAATATGCTGGACTACCTGCAGCACGCCAAGTAGTCCTGTAATGATAGTCTACTGCTGATTAAACAGTGATTTTATCAAAATTGAACTAAGCAGCCCAGTAAGTGACACATCGCTGGAATCAGGGTCTCTGTCTCTACGTTATGTTGTTCTTAGATTAGGTGGCAAAAACCTCGTAACTGATTCCCTTTAATCGGCAGGAGATCATTACAGGACTACTAGGTGGGCTGCAGGTAGTCCAGCCTATTCATGAGCTCTGTATAACTGCTAGATCTGCAGCAGAGAAAACATTGAGACAGCAAACAGCTCAGTAAGTGACGCATCATTGGAATCAGGATCTCTGACCCTTCGTTATGCTTCTCTCAGACTAGATGGCGAAAACCTGGTGACAGATTCTCTTTGAAAAAACGGTTTCTTTATTTTTCAGGAGATGGAGATGTGCGAGCGCCTTCTATTTAACGTACTGAGCTGTAGCTTTTATTGCTACCATTTGGGGGGTATAAATGATGTTTCAATCACTTTTTATTGCATTTTCTTTGGGGGGGGGGGGGGGGGAAGAGACTAAAAAACAGCAATTATGGAGGTTGGATTTTTTTTTAAATAAATTCAGATTTTGACTGGTCACTTTTTTTTTTTTTTTTTTAAACTTTACTTAATTGTGTTGCCTTTGGCTGGGCTTCAACAGGGTACCAAGATGGCAGCCATGGGGGTCTTCAGCAGACGCCTAGAGGCTGCAGTAACCCAATAGCACATTGGTTTGTTGCCATTACAGCTATTTGTATTGTCGGCGGCACCTTCCCTGTACGGTGCAGACTCCATGACATAATACATTATGCAGTGGAAAGGGGTTAACCAAGGTAGCGGCCATGGGGTCTTCAGCAGACCTCTGGAGGCCGCAGTACCCCAACGGCGCCTTGGTTCGCTGCCGTTACAAGGGTTTGTACTGTCGGCATATTCCTTGTGTGGTGCGGACTTCATACATTCAACTCCATGACAGTGATCCATCATGGAGTGGAAAGGGGTTGTAAAAAAAAAATAATATCAGCTTAGAAGCTTCAATATTGCTTGGAATAGTCAGCAATATGGCACCTAAACCTGTGGACGGTTGGCGGGGTCTCATTGTTAACCTGGGGGTCCTGGATAAACACAGCTGCCCGGCTCATAACAATCCAGATCTATGACAACTGTATTGAGAGGACAGAGCCTCCCCAGACGAGGACAGAGCCTCCCCAGACGAGGACAGAGCCTCCCCAGACGAGGACAGAGCCTCCCCAGACGAGGACAGAGCCTCACCAGACGAGGACAGAGCCTCCCCAGACGAGGACAGAGCCTCCCCAGACGAGGACAGAGCCTCCCCAGACGAGGACAGAGCCTCCCCAGACGAGGACAGAGCCTCCCCAGACGAGGACAGAGCCTCCCCAGACGAGGACAGAGCCTCCCCAGACGAGGACAGAGCCTCACCAGACGAGGACAGAGCCTCACCAGACGAGGACAGAGCCTCACCAGACGAGGACAGAGCCTCACCAGACGAGGACAGAGCCTCCCCAGACGAGGACAGAGCCTCCCCAGACGAGGACAGAGCCTCACCAGACGAGGACAGAGCCTCACCAGACGAGGACAGAGCCTCCCCAGACGAGGACAGAGCCTCCCCAGACGAGGACAGAGCCTCCCCAGACGAGGACAGAGCCTCCCCAGACGAGGACAGAGCCTCCCCAGACGAGGACAGAGCCTCACCAGAAGAGGACAGAGCCTCCCCAGACGAGGACAGAGCCTCCCCAGACGAGGACAGAGCCTCCCCAGACGAGGGCGGAGCCTCCCCAGACGAGGGCAGAGCCTCCCCAGACGAGGGCAGAGCCTCCCCAGACGAGGGCAGAGCCTCACCAGACGAGGGCAGAGCCTCACCAGACGAGGGCAGAGCCTCACCAGACGAGGGCAGAGCCTCACCAGACGAGGGCAGAGCCTCACCAGACGAGGGCAGAGCCTCACCAGACGAGGACAGAGCCTCCCCAGACGAGGCCAGAGCCTCCCCAGACGAGGACAGAGCCTCCCCAGACGAGGCCAGAGCCTCACCAGACGAGGACAGAGCCTCCCCAGACGAGGGCGGAGCCTCCCCAGACGAGGGCAGAGCCTCCCCAGACGAGGGCAGAGCCTCCCCAGACGAGGGCAGAGCCTCACCAGACGAGGGCAGAGCCTCACCAGACGAGGGCAGAGCCTCACCAGACGAGGGCAGAGCCTCACCAGACGAGGGCAGAGCCTCACCAGACGAGGGCAGAGCCTCACCAGACGAGGACAGAGCCTCCCCAGACGAGGCCAGAGCCTCCCCAGACGAGGACAGAGCCTCCCCAGACGAGGCCAGAGCCTCACCAGACAAGGCCAGAGCCTCACCAGACAAGGCCAGAGCCTCACCAGACGAGGACAGAGCCTCACCAGACGAGGCCAGAGCCTCACCAGACGAGGCCAGAGCCTCACCAGACGAGGCCAGAGCCTCACCAGACGAGGCCAGAGCCTCACCAGACGAGGACAGAGCCTCACCAGACGAGGACAGAGCCTCACCAGACGAGGACAGAAGAAGAAGCCATTTTTCCCCCCTTTTAAATCTATAGACGTTACAGAAAGAGCTCAGGAGATAATTGCCCGGCTCCTTCCATTGCTCCCGTAGACTTCAATGGAGAAAGTTACCTCTTTACTGGAAAATATAGTGTTTGATAGCCATGGATTGGCAAATAAGGGGTCACAGAATTGGGTTTGTAAGATTTGAGCTGGTTTATACTACACGCTATGGTGATGTGCTGATCCGGTCTTGGGTGCAGCTACGCACGCCCTTCATTAATGCACCGGTTTCCCTTTGGAGACGTCTTCACTTGAATATTAAGATATCAGCAACTTTCTAATCTATTCCGGATGCGATCTTAAGGAAAGCAGCTTTGGGGAAGTTGATCCTCTCGATGACATTAATGTGACGTGTAATTCCTCACTTGCCACATGGTGGCGCTGCAGGGAAAGCGAACCCCTGCTGCCGGGATCCCCTACAATTTACAGCCGATCACTGGGGGTCTACACAGGGGGGACACCTTGAGATGAGCAGATCACCCTTTCAGACTCCTCTTTGGGGTCTTGTCTTTTACCTGCTGCCTTCCTGGAATAGGGAGAACTCCAGCGCCGTCCTCTCCACCACGGTGAGCGACGTTACAGTCACGGGGGTTGATGCCTTGTTTGGGAAAGTGCCCTGAACCCGGACTTCATGCCAGTCCGTGTGGATCTTGCAGATATCGACCGAGTCAAAATACCTGCGGACATCAAAAGCGAAATATTAGAGGAGCGGAGAAACTATCATATGTTGTAAACAGTGTCCACCGCCATTAACTTGAGAACGGCGGCAGCTATAGGCATAGAAGTGGTGTCTAGGTATAGTAAAGGAGCCATGCGCTACGCAATGAAACCACGTATGGCGCCACCTGGTGGAAAACAACGGAGTTAGTATTTTTATCTCGAAAACGGAACGAGATAGAGAAAAAAAGTGAATTACAAAGTTGTAGGGCATCATCAATTCAATACGAATGGACACCTTGCATACAGAAATGCTATGATATGAAACCCATGACCCCCCCAAAACATTGAATGCTGGTCACGCATATGGCGTGGGGGGGGTCATGGGTTTCATATCACAGCATTTTTGTATGCAAGGTGTCGATTCGTATTGAATGGATGATGCCCTACAACTTTGTAATTCACTTTTTTTCTCTATCTGGTTCCATTTTCGAGATAAAAATGTCTTCCACCAGGTGGCGCTATAGGTGGTTTCATTGCGTAGTGCATGGATACTTTACTATACCTAGACACCACTTCTATGCCTATAGCTGCCGCCGTTCTCCAGTTAAAGGCGGTGGACACACGGTATTTAGTCAAATAGGACAAAGCAGAGGATGGTGGTGGATCCTCTGCCCTTTTGCGGAGAGTTCAGGGTGTCTTTCATACATCCGGCTTTATTCTCCAGTAGTGTGGATCTAGGACACCAGATTGTAGCAAATAAAAGGGACTATGAGGGCGAAACTTGGGGCAGTCACCATATCTTAGTAGGTCGAAGGGGTAGAGGCTATGGGCTCCTGTGGATCTATACAGAGTGCGGAGCGAGCACCGAAGCCCCCCACACACATCAGATGAACTGTACAATTTCTGGTGGGACCAGCCGAACATCTGAGTTGTAGGAAGGGGGGGGGGGGGAGCTACATCATTGGGAACCCATGGTTTTCTTAGGGCATCTCACAATTGGAACAAGCAAGCAAAATTGTAACTGTGAGGCAGATAGACGGACCCCCCACCCCGAATGGAGGTCCTGTGGGGCAGATAGACGGTCCATCACCCCAAATGGAGGTCCTGTGGGGCAGATAGACGGACCATCACCCCAAATGGAGGTCCTGTGGGTCAGATAGACAGACCATCACCCCGAATGGAGGTCCTGTGGGGCAGATACACGGACCATCACCCTGAATGGAGGTCCTGTGGGGCAGATAGACGGACCCTCACCCCAAATGGGGGGCACATACACGGACCATCACCCCGAATGGAGGTCCTGTGGGGCAGATAGACGGTCCATCACCCCAAATGGAGGTCCTGTGGGGCAGATAGACGGACCATCACCCCAAATGGAGGTCCTGTGGGGCAGATAGACGGACCATCACCCCAAATGGAGGTCCTGTGGGGCAGATAGACGGACCCTCACCCCAAATGGAGGTCCTGTGGGGCAGATAGACGGACCTTCACCCCGAATGGAGGTCCTGTGGGGCAGATAGACGGTCCATCACCCCAAATGGAGGTCCTGTGGGGCAGATAGACGGACCATCACCCCAAATGGAGGTCCTGTGGGGCAGATAGACGGACCATCACCCCAAATGGAGGTCCTGTGGGGCAGATAGACGGACCCTCACCCCAAATGGAGGTCCTGTGGGGCAGATAGACGGACCCTCACCCCAAATGGAGGTCCTGTGGGGCAGATAGACGGTCCATCACCCCAAATGGAGGTCCTGTGGGGCAGATAGACGGACCATCACCCCAAATGGAGGTCCTGTGGGTCAGATAGACGGACCTTCACCCCGAATGGAGGTCCTGTGGGGCAGATACACGGACCATCACCCCGAATGGAGGTCCTGTGGGGCAGATAGACGGTCCATCACCCCAAATGGAGGTCCTGTGGGGCAGATAGACGGACCATCACCCCAAATGGAGGTCCTGTGGGGCAGATAGACGGACCATCACCCCAAATGGAGGTCCTGTGGGGCAGATAGACGGACCATCACCCCCAAATGGAGGTCCTGTGGGGCAGATAGAGGGTCCATCACCCCAAATGGAGGTCCTGTGGGGCAGATAGACGGACCATCACCCCAAATGGAGGTCCTGTGGGTCAGATAGACGGACCATCACCCCGAATGGAGGTCCTGTGGGGCAGATAGACGGACCATCACCCCGAATGGAGGTCCTGTGGGGCAGATAGACGGACCATCACCCCGAATGGAGGTCCTGTGGGGCAGATACACGGACCATCACCCCGAATGGAGGTCCTGTGGGGCAGATAGACGGACGGTCCATCACCCCGAATGGAGGTCCTGTGGTTTTCCAGGATTCTGTACCCACCTGACGAGCGTTGCTCACTTACCGGATGAAGTCGCTGTATTCCATCCAGAAGACGCCTTCACTGCTACCGTGGGGCATCAGCTCATGTTTGAGTGAAGAGGTCCACAAAGGCGACTCGTCCGACCAGCTTCCATTCCAGGAGAAGCGACCCCAGGGGTTACGGAGACGGAGAAGGCTGCAGAGGAAGGATGGCAAAAGATTAAGAGGAGAAAAACCATCTCGCTCCTCAGAGTTATTCCCATATCATTAGGGTATGCCATGATTGTCCGACCTTCGACCCCTTTTCAGACGGCTGCGGATGGATAGGAACACAGAGGGGAGACTGATGGCAAATGTAGACCTGAAGCAGCATGGTCATGTGAGGACTCCTGTACCTTACATGACTCACTTCCTGTAACAGCCGGGCGGTTGCTGTGAGTGACAACAGGTGAGTATTTCTGGTGATCAGAGCTGTGTAGCTGTGATCGTGAGAAATGAATGAGTGATCAGACTGCTGATCCTTATAGTCCCCTAAGGGGACTAGTAAAATAAGGGAAAAAAAAAAAGTTTTAAAAAATAAAAAGCCTAAAAAGTTCAAAACACCCTCCATTCGCCCCATTGAAAATTATTAAAAGGGTAAAAAAAAAAAAAATACACACACACACACACACACACACACACACACACACACGGTATCACTGAGGTCAAAAATGCCCGATCAAAATATAAGTTTAATCTGATTGGTAAACGGCGTAGCGGCACAAAAAATTCCAAACCCCAAAATTACGTTTTTTGGTTGTCACAAATTTTGCGCAAAATGCAGTAACAGGTGATCAAAATGTAGCATCTGCCCAAACATGATACTGTTAAAAACGTCAGCTCAAAACGCAAAAAAATAAGCCGTCACTGAGCCATAGATCCTAAAAAAATGAGAACGCAACGGAAAACGGCGCAAAAAGTGCCTCACTTTTTTTGGACAAACCTGAAATTTTTTTTAACCCCTTAGAGAAGAGTAAACCTATACATGTTTGGTGTCTATGAACTTGCACCGACCTCAGACATCACACCAACACATCGGTTTTACCATATAATGAACACTGAATAAAATCTCAAAAATGAATGAATGAATGAATGAATGAATGAATGAATGAATGAATGAATGAATGAATGAATGAATGGGAATTTTGTGGCTAAAGCATCAAAAATGGCTCGTAACTCGTAAATGCAAACATCTGACAGTAATACGTTCTCCTTACCGGTGAGTGAGGACGTCTCGTACGTCCAGTATGGAGTAAGCGTGTCGAGGTCTTAGCCCGACACTTTCGTAGGCCGCGTCGTCCACCTTCATGTTCCCACCTCCACAGGACGCCCCCATTAGAAACCTGGAGTATAACAAGACAAGTGAGCTCCTGGGGCAAATAAAGGGCTGTGTATTACACAGGCGGCCCTATATACAGGCTCTGTATTACACAGGCGGCCCTATACACAGGCTGTGTATTACACAGGCGGCCCTATATACAGGCTGTGTATTACACAGGCGGCCCTATACACAGGCTCTGTATTACACAGGCGGCCCTATACACAGACTCTGTATTACACAGGCGGCCCTATATACAGGCTCTGTATTACACAGGCGGCCCTATATACAGGCTCTGTATTACACAGGCGGCCCTATATACAGGCTGTGTATTACACAGGCGGCCCTATATACAGGCTGTGTATTACACAGGCGGCCCTATATACAGGCTGTGTATTACACAGGCGACCCTATATACAGGCTCTGTATTACACAGGCGGCCCTATATACAGGCTCTGTATTACACAGGCGGCCCTATATACAGGCTCTGTATTACACAGGCGGCCCTATATACAGGCTCTGTATTACACAGGCGGCCCTATACACAGGCTCTGTATTACACAGGCGGCCCTATACACAGGCTCTGTATTACACAGGCGGCCCTATATACAGGCTCTGTATTACACAGGTGGCACTATATACAGGCTCTGTATTACACAGGTGGCCCTATACACAGGCTCTGTATTACACAGGTGGCACTATACACAGGCTCTGTATTACACAGGTGGCCCTATATACAGGCTCTGTATTACACAGGTGGCCCTATACACAGGCTCTGTATTACACAGGTGGCCCTATACACAGGCTCTGTAATACACAGGTGGCCCTATACACAGGCTCTGTATTACACAGGTGGCCCTATACACAGGCTCTGTATTACACAGGTGGCCCTATACACAGACTCTGTATTACACAGGTGGCCCTATACACAGGCTCTGTATTACACAGGTGGCCCTATACACAGGCTCTGTAATACACAGGTGGCCCTATATACAGGCTCTGTATTACACAGGTGGCCCTATATACAGGCTCTGTATTACACAGGTGGCCCTATACACAGACTCTGTATTACACAGGTGGCCCTATACACAGGCTCTGTATTACACAGGTGGCCCTATATACAGGCTCTGTATTACACAGGTGGCCCTATATACAGGCTCTGTATTACACAGGTGGCCCTATACACAGACTCTGTATTACACAGGTGGCCCTATACACAGGCTCTGTATTACACAGGTGGCCCTATACACAGGCTCTGTATTACACAGGCGGCCCTATATACAGGCTCTGTATTACACAGGCGGCCCTATACACAGGCTCTGTATTACACAGGTGGCCCTATATACAGGCTCTGTATTACACAGGCGGCCCTATACACAGGCTCTGTATTACACAGGCGGCCCTATACACAGGCTCTGTATTACACAGGTGGCCCTATACACAGACTCTGTATTACACAGGTGGCCCTATACACAGGCTCTGTATTACACAGGTGGCCCTATACACAGGCTCTGTATTACACAGGCGACCCTATATACACAGCTCTCACATACGTCTGATAGCGGTAGTACAGTCAGTGCATGGGATGAGGACATTTCTGCTCTCACCCGGCTTCTTTGGAGCTCAGCATTTTGGCCCAGATGAGGTCCGTGTCCACCGTCTCCTCTCGGGGGTTGGTGGAGCTGACCTGAAGCATCAGGCTCTCGCAGGGCGCGCCCGTCAGCGTGGCCAGACCTTCGATGGCGCGACCGGCCTGGAGGGCAAAGTAGGATCCGTGAAGCTTGGCCAGGGCCTTCTCGATCAGGGCCACCCAGAGCTGCTTCCTTTGGGCCTGTATGGACGACAAATGGCACGCTGATGAACGAGAACCGGATGCAAGAGAATGGGGGGAGGGGGGGTCCAGATTTTTTACGCACCTGAGAAAAGAGAAGATACCCGGCTTCATCACATGGCAACATGTCGTCCACCAGCACGGTGCTCCAGGTGCCATCTTTGCATAGTCGCACCTGATAAGCTCCTTCTGGGGATATGGTCCTTGTGATCATCACCCTCTCCACCAGCTCTGGTCTTTCCGCCAACACGGCCAGCGCACTGAGGAACCTGGAAAGATCAGAAGACATCATCGGTATATGGGTCTGTTCACATGGTGCATTGTATATATAAATGTGCTGCAGCCCCTCTTATTTTGGACACTTGCCCATGACTATCGGCAATAAAATGCTGATAATCTGCCACATCAAGAAGGACAAGAATAAAAGACATGGCTGGTTTTTTTTTTGCATGAATAGCGCCCCCTTAGTCCATGTGGTAGTGTCTAGTACTGCAGTGGGCTTACAATCCTGGCAATAGCGTAGGGCAGGGGTTGGGAACCTATAGCTTGTGACACAGATGTGGCTGTGTTGATGGCCGCATCTGGCTCACAGACAAATCTTAAAAAAAAAACAAAAACAAAAAAAAAACCTATTTTCCGTTTTGTAAAAAGCACTTTTTTCACCCCAAAAATAAGGGGGGGGGGGGGGGGAGGTCGTCTTACAAATTGCATATGGCTTACCGGGGCAGCAAAATGGTGGCGCAGGGTCGGCGATACTGCGGCGGGCGCCATTGATCTGTCGGCGGGATGCTTTGAATCTCCCACAGTTGACAAGATGGACTTCAAGAAAATGACCGCAGAAGCGGCGCATGTGCAGACAGGACTTTGAGGCTTTCTTCTTGAAGTCCATCCCGTTCATCTGCACATGCGCCGCGGCCATTTTCTTGAAGTCCATCCCGTTGATCTGCACATGCACCGCGGCCATTTTCTTGAAGTCCATCCCGTTCATCTGCACATGCACCGCGGCCATTTTCTTGAAGTCCATCCCGTTCATCTGCACATGCGCCGCGGCCATTTTATTGAAGTCCATCCCGTTCATCTGCACATGCGCCGCGGCCATTTTCTTGAAGTCAATTTTCTCAACTGCGGGAGATTCAAAGCATCCCGCCGACAGATCAATGGCGCCCGCAGCAGTATTGCTGGCCCTCCACACACGGACCCTCTTGAGCCGCGACCCACCTTCCCACGTGCCCTCAACATAGACTACCCTGCCTCCTGAGACCTTCTGAGCGGCTATACCACCGCCGCACTCATATAATTACGATTTTAAAATATGTGGCGCTCATGGCTCTCTCAGTCAAGAAGGTTCCTGACCCCTGGTGTAGGGCGTCAGGGAAAATAAATGTCCCCCTTTTGCACAGACGCAGATGCCGGTACTCACCAGCAGTTTCCCAGCAGCCCTTGCAATATGTCGGAAGGTCTCGGCGTGCGAAAGACGGACCACTTCACCCCGCGGTCTTTGAAGATGCTGCAGTTGATCTCTTGCGGTCGCAGCCATTGTTTCACCCTTTGCTGGACGCTGTCGGATTCTGGGAAACCAACGGAACGTGGCCCCGGGGGAAAGCTGTCGTCCACGAAATTCACTCTGTTCTGGGGATTAGCCAAAAGGATAAGTGTCAGGGAGGAAAAAAAGAGCGAGACGGGGTGAGTGGGGGACAAGGGTCGTACAGCTGAGTGCAACCAACGGGGGATAATGTGGTGAGGAGCACCTGGGTCACCATCCATGGATGGAGGCAGAGAGTACAAGCATAAAAAGGTAAGTAATGCCGTCAGAGGGTGCGCAATATTAGATATAATATATAGAGTCATTACACACAGAGGGATCTATTCCTATATATTATATAGAGTCATTACACACAGAGGGATCTATTCCTATGTATTATATAGAGTCATTACACACAGAAGGATCTATTCCTATATATTATATAGAGTCATTACACACAGAGGGATCTATTCCTATATATTATAGAGTCATTACACACAGAAGGATCTATTCCTATATATTATATAGAGTCATTACACACAGAGGGATCTATTCCTATGTATTATATAGAGTCATTACACACAGAGGGATCTATTCCTATGTATTATATAGAGTCATTACACACAGAAGGATCTATTCCTATATATTATATAGAGTCATTACACACAGAGGGATCTATTCCTATATATTATAGAGTCATTACACACAGAAGGATCTATTCCTATATATTATATAGAGTCATTACACACAGAGGGATCTATTCCTATATATTATATGATGGAAGATGATGGATGATTGTGTGGGAGCGCACAGTTTCCCCCTCACACCTCAGTCTCCCGTCACATTAAACAGAAGCCATTGTCCTGTGGTGTCTCGTAGGACGCCGCCGGTGTCAGGTTCACCTTTTGGTGTCAAGTTCATAGTGTAACGTCTCCTTGTTGACGATCGCTGGCTCCAGCGCAGGTGACGAGGCTTCGCTGGAACGTGGCCACGTGCACAATGGTTACCAGGATCGCTTCTCGCAACAACGAACAAAGATGTATGGTGCCGGGGGTGGGGGCTGCGCTTACACACAACGGGGCTATGTGATCAGAGATGA
>NC_134359.1:277245030-277320030 GCF_048569485.1 Anomaloglossus baeobatrachus
GGGGGGACGGAGAGCGAGGCGAGCGGGGGGGGGACGGAGAGCGAGGCGAGCGGGGGGGGGACGGAGAGCGAGGCGAGCGGGGGGGGGACGGAGAGCGAGGCGAGCGGGGGGGGGGGGACGGAGAGCGAGGCGAGCGGGGGGGACGGAGAGCGAGGCGAGCGGGGGGGGACGGAGAGCGAGGCGAGCGGGGGGGGACGGAGAGCGAGGCGAGCGGGGGGGGACGGAGAGCGAGGCGAGCGGGGGGGACGGGAGAGCGAGGCGAGCGGGGGGACGGGAGAGCGAGGCGAGCGGGGGGGACGGAGAGCGAGGCGAGCGGGGGGGGACGGAGAGCGAGGCGAGCGGGGGGGACGGAGGAGCGAGGCGAGCGGGGGGGGACGGAGAGCGAGGCGAGCGCGGGGGGGACGAGAGAGCGAGGCGAGCGGGGGGGACGGAGAGCGAGGCGAGCGGGGGGGACGGAGAGCGAGGCGAGCGGCGGGGGACAGAGAGCAAGGCGAGCGGGGGGACAGAGAGCAAGGCGAGCGGGGGACAGAGAGCAAGGCGAGCGGGGGGACAGAGAGCAAGGCGAGAACTGGAGGAAAGCTACTTCGTCAATATATTATTGCAATTGTGGGGAGGAAGGATGGGGGGGGGGGGGGTAGTTGGGGGTCTCCATCTCATGAGTTTTTTGACCTTTTTGCCCTGAAAGGAGTTTGTAGTAGCTGGAGATACAAAAGGGTCCAGCGAACATAGGAGCGCTCCCAACATCTCCAGCGAGTCGTGCACTGCACCCCACACACGGGGACACACCCCGCCTCGTATGACAGTACCACTACGTGTTACACAGACGAGTATCCGGGGTCAGTAAAGTTCCGAGCCAATCCAAGGGGCTGTCTCAGATTATAGAAACATGGCGGCCCGGCACTCGTGTCTATCGGCTGTATCTGGCAGTGCAACACTTCTCTGAATTTGGGTTTAGCTGCAATACCAGGTCGAGCCTATAGACCAGAGTGGCGCTGTTTGTGGAGGAGGGTAACCGGTGTATTATATAGGAAGGGCACCCATCAAAAAAATGGCTTTGTCACCGTTGGCTAAAATATCATTTACACAACAAATAGTGGATAAATCAGGTAACGTTGGCGCTCACCTCTCGGCAGAAGCTGACGATGTTCTCCCACAGCTCCTTGGCTTCGCCCTTCATCCGTCTGCCTCCTGGTTTCGGGCCCGGACGCTCTCCCTGCGACGCAGCATCCGTGCCCCCATGTTACGGTGCTGTGCCACATAGACCTGCGGCGTGTGACATGCCACGCAGTGCGAGCAGCGGGTCTCGTTTATGAGGGTACACGCCGGGCAGGGCCACTCTGTCCTACGGGCAATGGGCACGGGGAGGACTACTGTGCTGGACGGTGACGGCAAGCACTCTGTTCCGGTCGTACTGGGGTCGCTCTCGGTCACCCGCGTGGCTCCCGCAGACACAACACCGGCCGGCACCGCCAAGGTTACGATAAGTGCATTTTCCACATGACCAACTGGTATCGGGGATTTGTGGCTCGGTGGAGGATGGAGGTCGTCTCAGCCGGCGTCACCTCTTCTTCCAAGACGCTCAGACGTTTAGGAAGGCGACTCGAGGCGGCGGGAGGGGGAGAAAGTGGATTATCCGGGGCCACTTCTCTCCGGCTTCGCGGAACAGGAATGTTATGGGGTCCCGGTGAAAGTGGTAGTGCAGGTAAGGGTCTGGGAGAGTCCGGGAGAGAAGAGGCAGCTTGTTCCTCCGGGCCTTGAAACGCAGCAGGAGGTGGAAGAACCTCGGGAACGACCAACGCCTCCGGTGGTATTTTGGGCAAGGACAGTTTACGTGGTCCACCGCACGCCGAGCATGAGGAGGAGACGGGAGTGTTGTGTAGAGGGTACAACGAGGACAACTCCAACCGGAATTCAACGTAGGCTGGAGAACAGGGCTGGTTATATCCTCGGGGTCCGATTCTTGGACGGGGGATCTTGCGTCTTCGTGTGGTCCACGGATGACGCCATTGGGGACCGGTGGAGGGTGGCAGGAACCCACAAATCTGGCAGCCGGGTGGGTGGAGGTGAAGGGTTGGTTGGAGCAAGATTGGTGAAGGTGCAGCGGCTGCAGGACCAACGCTGCTCAGCGGAGCTCAGGCGGAGGATGTGGTTCAGATCCGGGAGGTTACGAGGAGCTTCACATATTGAGCAATGTCGCTGCCCGTGGGGGTTCAGGAAGGTGCATCGGCAGCATGACCACTCCCCGCCTGGGGAGGGGGCAGCCATGGGGTCTGGAAGCCTGAGGGCGAGAAACACGGCAGATTACAGTATCTGTAAGGTCCACTGGTTACCAAAGATACATCAATCCTATCAGTAAAGTTTCCTAGGAAATATTGCACCCTCGCCCACGGGCAACCCGCGCACAAAGAGCGGCCATAAAGATAAGCCGGGCAGTAAATAGCCGACCCATATCGGCAGGAGCGGCATGAGGGTGGCGTGATGGACTCAACATGAAAGCCGCGAGGCCGGCTCCGCTTCACACGCCCGAGAACTGCGGGCCCAACATCCCCATATACCGGCCAAGTGATGAGCTGTGGATCGCTGCCAGCTCTACACTAGGGATCAGGCATGCTCAAATGCGATATGTCCAATACCCCTTTCCCCTCCCTCAACCTCTAGGTTATGTATGGCTGTACAGTAGGGATCAGGCATGTTCAAATCCGATATCCCCTTTCCCCTCCCTCAACCTCTGGGGTTATCAGACATATCACGTCTTGAACATGCCTGATCCCTACTGTACAGCCATGCATAACCCCTGAGGTGGAGGGAGGGGAAAGGGGTATATATGGCTGTACAGTAGGGATCAGGCATGTTCAAACCCGATATGTCTGATACCCCTTTCCCCTCCCTCAACCTCTGGGGTTATCAGACATATCGGGTTTGAACATACCTGATCCCTACTGTACAGCTATATATACCCCTTTCCCCTCCCTAAACTTCTGGGGTTATGTATGGCTGTACAGTAGGGATCAGGCATGTTCAAACCCGATATGTCTGATACCCCTTTCCCCTCCCTCAACCTCTGGGGTTATCAGACATATCGGGTTTGAACATACCTGATCCCTGCTGTACAGCTATATATACCCCCTTTCCCCTCCCTAAACTTCTGGGGTTATGTATGGCTGTACAGTAGGGATCAGGCATGTTCAAATCCGATATGTTCGATAACCCCAGAGGTTGAGGGAGAGGAATGGGGTATTGGACATATCGGATTTTGAACATGCCTGATCCCTACTGTACAGCCATACATAACCCTAGAGGTTTAGGGAGGGGAAAGGGGTATCTGACATATTGGATTTCAACATGCCTGATCCCCTACTGTACAGCTATAAATAAACCCAAAGGTTGAGGGAGGGGAAAGGGGTATGTATGGCTGTACAGTAGGGATCATGGATGTTCCAAACCGATTTGTTCGATAACCCCAGGGGTTGAGGGAGGGGAAAGAGGTATCAGACATAATCGGATTTGAACAAGCCTGATCCCTACTGTACAGCCACACATACCCCTTTCCCCTACCTCAACCTCTTGGGTTATGTGTGGCTGTACAGTAGGGATCAGGCATGTTCAAATCTGATATGTCCGATATCTCTTTCCACTCTCTCTCTCTCTCGAGGTCTATAGACATATTACATGGCTGTACGGTCTACCAATGGCAGGTTATATATATGTATGGCCACTTATCTTTTGTATCCCTAGTACCCTGAGTGCACATGGGTGTAATGTAAACGCTAATTCAGTTAAAACAAAAAAACAAAAACAGTATCGGCAAACTTTGATGCTCCAGCTGTTGTGAAACTGCAATTGACAGCCCGTCCTGACAGCCGCAGGCGGAGGGAGTTGTAGTTTCACAACAGCCATAGTTCTGCAGATTGTCGACTCCCGATCTAATAGTTTACATGTCGATGAGCCAATATGTCTTTGATGTTGCATTTAAAGGGATTTTCTGAAAAAGGATGATTTTTTTTTCAAGAAACAGCGCCACTCCTGGTTCTGAGGCCGTGTCTGGTACTGCAGCTAAATTTTATCAAAATACATTAAACACATCCAATGGCAGAAGTTCGTAATGGTTATGGCTAGTAGATGAGCTAAGGGGCCCCAATCCACAGCCAAACTCTCCCCGACTCCATCACACAGAGAGCAAAAAGGATCGGTGGTCTGAAATCCGACATGCCAGGTCTGATCTCCCCCCGACATATGAATGACCACAAAGCAGAATGCGGCCTTGTAGACAGCGACGATCCCGCTGACTGGTGCACAATAATAAGTGATGACACCCGGAGATAAGTGCAGTGAGAAGGAGTAAAACAATAGTCTATCAGCGAGCGCGGAGTTGACTCGAGTTCTTATATGGTCACATTGCAATACAACCTATCGCTCTGCAAACTCGCTGAACGTCCCTACGTTTCTTCACTATACACTAAAATAGGGGATAATGTAAAAACCCCTTTAAGAGGGTTCATCTCCCCCCAGATTGGGACATCAGGTCAAGAGTGCACCGAAGTCATCGCAACGTATCAGCCCGATGCAGAAGTGAAGGATTCTGGGAAGCCCCTTTAAGGCCCCTAAATTGAGCTGGACCCGACCATTCGTGTGTATGGGAGCACCGGCTGTTGTACGGCCACTGTTCCCGGCTGGCACGTCTCCGCAGCGGCTTGGCACAGCGGCAGCACAGACTATGTCTATTTATCTAATTGTACCTAATCTGCATGTTAATAGCCGTCCCGTAAAATAAACCTGGGTGTGGGCAGGATTGATCACGCACGACCTGAGCAAACAGGATGCGGCGCACCGAGAGAGGACATTTGTTTTTCCCATCGGGCTGGGTTACTATGCCAAGGGTATGATGGCCAAAAACTGGGCACCCGTCACTAATACAGCCGCGTGTCATACCACCTTTCCCCTCTAGTGGCCGCTGCAGAGAAAAGGAGCAGCTGATGGCAACTGCTTCGGGGAGGGGCAGATCAGGAGCTCTTAAAGGGTTTGTCTATGACAAGTTGACCCTCTTTTACACTGGTAAATGGGCTATTGAAGGTCTGATCATCTGATTGAAGATGCAAAAGAAATGGCACCATGCACAGCATAGTGGTCGTGAACGGTACTGCACGCTGCCTCCCATTCACTTATAAGGGAGAGAGGCTGCAGTACCGATCATGGCCACTGCACAATGTATGGCGCTGTGTACTCCTGTACTCCTTCAATCAGCGGATCGGTGGAGTGGTTGGAGTCAGCTCCCCTCTATCAGATACCAAAGGTCACCTGAACTTAAAAAGGACTCACCAGGTTTTGGCCATCTAATCTGAGAGCACCAAGATGTAGGGACAGAGACCCTGATTCCATCAATATGTCAATAACTGGGATGATTGTTATAGTTTTGATAAAAGTCATTGTTTTCTCTACTGCAGATCTAACAGAGCTCTGAATGCTGAGCTGTGTATAATTCTGCACACACCACTGACTGGCAGCCTCCTGTCCATAACCCCGCCCCTGACTGGCAGCCTCCAGTCCATAACCCCGCCCCTCACTGGCAGCCTCCAGTCCATAAACCCGCCCCTGACTGGCAGCCTCCTGTCCATAACCCCGCCGCTGACTGGCAGCCTCCTGTCCATAACCCCGCCCCTGACTGGCAGCCTCCAGTCCATAACCCCGCCCCTGACTGGCAGCCTCCAGTCCATAACCCCGCCCCTGACTGGCAGCCTCCTGTCCATAACCCCGCCGCTGACTGGCAGCCTCCTGTCCATAACCCCGCCCCTGACTGGCAGCCTCCTGTCCATAACCCCGCCCCTGACTGGCAGCCTCCAGTCCATAACCCCGCCCCTGACTGGCAGCCTCCAGTCCATAACCCCGCCCCTGACTGGCAGCCTCCAGTCCATAACCCCGCCCCTGACTGGCAGCCTCCAGTCCATAACCCCGCCCCTGACTGGCAGCCTCCAGTCCATAACCCCGCCCCTGACTGGCAGCCTCCTGTCCATAACCCCGCCCCTGACTGGCAGCCTCCTGTCCATAACCCCGCCCCTGACTGGCAGCCTCCTGTCCATAACCCCGCCCCTGACTGGCAGCCTCCTGTCCATAACCCCGCCCCTGACTGGCAGCCTCCTGTCCATAACCCCGCCCCTGACTGGCAGCCTCCTGTCCATAACCCCGCCCCTGACTGGCAGCCTCCTGTCCATAACCCCGCCCCTGACTGGCAGCCTCCTGTCCATAACCCCGCCCCTGACTGGCAGCCTCCTGTCCATAACCCCGCCCCTGACTGGCAGCCTCCTGTCCATAACCCCGCCCCTGACTGGCAGCCTCCTGTCCATAACCCCGCCCACACCACTGATTGGCAGATTTCTGTGATTGGGTGGTGGGGTTATACAGAGCTCAGCATTCAGAGAACTGCCAGATCTGCAGCAGATAAAGTGGTGATTTTATCAAAACTACACTAAGCTGCCCAGTAAGTGACAAATTGCTGGATTCAGGGTCTTTGCCCCTACTTCATGCTGCTCTCAGATTAGACTCAGTTTTGGTCTATTTACCTGTTAGAAAACTTCTGGACAATGCTACAGTTCTTACAGAATCCAACTGGAGGATATTTGGGGGTCCTGCGGAGCTTCGCTAGCAACAGAGGGGGACGGCGCCTAGCTGGCGACAGAGGGGGGGGATGGCGCTCAGCTGGCGACAGACGGCGCTTACCTGGCGACAGACGGGGGGGGGGTAGTGACGGATCTTACCTGGCGACAAACTCGGGGGTTCACGGCGCTTAGCTGGCGACGGTAGGGGGGGGGGGGTGCGGCGCTTAGCACGACGGCACTTAGATGGGGGTGTGGTTTGTTCTTCCTAGGTCTCACTGCCATCAGGGCAGCAGGGGAGGTTTCTGTTGCTGCAGGCTGCTCCCCAGTGATGTCCATAGGTGGTTAGTAAGGAAACACTTTGGAGATGGAGGTTTGTTTTTTTTAACAATGTTACTGCCCCTTTAAGAAGAATTTCTCTCACTATTGTCCGGGGAAACAAAAAAAACAATTAAAACCACTTCAAAAAGGCTCCCATTACTCCTCCTGTCATATCTGTATGTATCTATGCAAGAATTCTGGAACAGCTAAATAAAATGTGCTGTCCCTCTGTTAATCCTCCTGGAAATGTATGAATAAACTGATAACTTTGCATTAGCAGTCAGGATCGTGTCCCTGTGCATCCAGACAGTGTCCAATCAGGGTTTATCGTATTATGACACCTTTTAGGCAAAGGGAATGGGATCGCCTAAAGGTCAACTTATTCAGATATTTCCAGGAGGAATGGCAGAGGTACTGGAGGGGAAAAAAAATAAAAAAAATTAACCAATTTAATCAGATATTTCCATGGAGGGGGAAAAAAAAAAAAAAATCAAATTTAGATATTTCCAGGAAGAATAACAGAGGTACGGAAGTGGAAAAAGAACCAATATATTCAGACATTTTTATGAAGAATGAGAGAGTTACGGGAAGAGAAAAATAACCAATTTTTTTTCAGACATTCCCAGGAGGAATAAACAGATGTATGGGAGGGGAAAAATAAATGGAAATATCTGAATAAATATATTTATTTTTTCCCTCCAATACATCTGTTTATTCCTCCTGGAAATGTCTGGGAAAAAAATGGTTAATTTTTCCCTCCCATACCTCTCTCATTCTTCATAAAAATGTCTGAATATATTGGTTCTTTTTCCACTTCCGTACCTCTGTTATTCTTCCTGGAAATATCTAAAATTTAATTTTTTTTTTTCCCCTCCATGGAAATATCTGAATAAATTGGTTAGATTTTTCCCCTCCAGTACCTCTGTTATTCCTCCTGGAAATAGCTGAATAAGTTGACCTCTAGGTGTTCCCATTCCCTTTGCCTAAGAGGTGTCATAACACGATTTGGACACTATCCTGACTGCTAATGCAAAGATATCAGTTTATTCATAAATTTCCAGGATGAATAACAAGAGGTCAAGAAAGGGGAGAAAAATACCAATTTATTCCTATATTTCCAGGAGGAATAACGGGTACAGGAAGGGAGAAAAAATACTAATTTATTCCCACTTTTCCAGGAGGAATCATGGAGGTACAGGAAGGAGACAAAATACCAATTTAGTCCCACATTTCCAGGAGGAACAACAAGAGATACAGGAAGGAGAAAAAATACCAATTTATTCCTATATTTCCATAAGGAATAATGGAGGTACAGGGAGGGGACAAAAAACTGTATTCCCACATTTCCAGGAGGAACAACAAGAGGTACAGGAAGGGGAAAAAATACCAAAGTACTCCCATATTTCCAGGAAGAAAAATAACATACAGAGTCCGGGGTCCGCCGCGCCCGTATGTTTATATGTTGGCGGCTTCTATCAGGGTATCAGGACCGATTCAATCCCCACGTGCGCAGATTGGCCGCGACAGCTGCGAGTCCTCGGGGTTAATTTAAAGACACACGAACCCTGATGGACGGAGAACGCGTTTTGCTTCCTTATGAGAATCTGAAAATGGCAGCGCTGGGATTTTATAATTTCTCAGGAATCAACAGAAATGAGGAGCCGAGAAAAAGGTCAAAGCAAAACGACCGGTGTCCATTTACAACCGCAAGAATCGGCGGGAGGCGACCGGGTGCGATCTCACGGGGAGGGGCCGGCCCTGCCACCGCCGCCGCGTGACTTTAAGAGTCAGCGGTTCTGTAGGTGAAGGGCGATGAATACAAGGAGGAGAACAAACTCAAAAGGAAAAAGATCCGGTCTGTATGGTACCACGCCGGCGGCATGGGGATACCACGGCGGCGGCATGGGGCACCCCGAACCCCCATAACGAGACAGCTGGACCCCCGAGACCTGATCATCCACCTCTGTAACATCAAAGCCTTCTACTGTTTATGAAACAACAATTCAGGAACCTCTCTTCTTACAAGGTTGCATCTGCCGTCCCTCTGTTACTCCTCCTGGAAATGTATAAATTAATACGCTCGGACGCTACAAATCTCTATGGTCCAAAAAGGTTTATGTTCATATTTTTCCAAGCGGAACAGCACCGGGATAAAGAAAGAATTATGGGCAGTTTTCAAAACTGACCGCACATTTTTTTTCTGCCAAAGAATGGTAAATGGTTAAATTGCCCCCCCCCCCCAAAAAAAAAAAAATATAAAAAAAATTAAAAAAAAAAAAAAAGTGCGTTTGGTTTTATCCCTAACATGTGAATGGAGTGCTGATTGCTATGGGAAATGGTAGTGCCCAGATGTCAAATGTATTCACACATTTCCAGGAGGAGCAACAGAGGGAAGTGTTCCAGCATTATATTATTTTATATTAAAGGCAACTCATTTCTGTAATGAAAGAAGTCAGGGGAGCGGCGCTCGGTCCCCCGGGAAAAGGCTGCAGATGAGCCCCCCCCGGGGAAAGGTCGCCCCCCCCCGCGCCCCCCCCTGCACCTGCTCGTCCCATGTGTCACAGCTTAGTGCCACTTTCTCCTAACGTAAGCAGTTGTACGGCTCTGAATAATCAGATTACATGGAAGCCGGGAGCGAGTCCCCACAGACCCCGGCTCTCCAGCTGCTGCAGAACTACAGCTCCCAGCATGCCCACCCAGGCTGGCCACCACTGCCCTAGGCTAAGGCTATGCTGGGGACAGCTGATGCCCCTGCTCTCTATGGGAGCCACGCAGCAGCATGTCCGTCACACCGATTACTCATCCATACACAGGGTCCATTGTACGACCTCGTCCTGCGCCGCCGTCACCGGTGCCCTCCGTACACTGCAGCTAAATACAAGAATATCACACTCTGCTGCCCCTCAAACATTACTCCAGGGGTCACGGATGAGGATGGCAAAATTAAAGGGGCACTCCATTTCCAAGATATGTCATCAGTATGTGTGACCCATGGGGGTCCGATCTCTCATATATATCACCCAGATGAAAATTGCAAGTTTAAAGGGGCACTCCATAGCCAAAATATAACGTCAGTGTGTGACCCAGGGGCAATCCGATCACCCATATCAATCACTGGGATGAGAGTGACAAGATTAAAAGGGGCACTCCATCGCCAAGATATGCCATCCATATGTGACCCATGGGGTCCGATCACTCATATATATCAACCGGATGAGGATGGCAAGTTTAAAGGGATACTCCACTGCCAAAATATAACATCGGTGTGTGCCCCCGGGGGGGTCCGATCATCCATATAAATCATCCGGATGAGGATGGAGAGTTTAAAGGGACACTCCATTGCCACGATATGTCGTCAGTGTGTGATCCATGGGGTCCGATCACCCATATAGATAACCCAGATGAGGATGGCAAGTTTAAAGGGATACTCCATAGCCAAAATATACTATTGGGGTGTGACACGGGGGGGTCCGATCACCCATATAAATCATCCGGATGATGATGGCAAGTTTAAAGGGGCACTCCATCACCAAGATATGCCATCCATATGTGACCCATGGGGTCCGATCACTCATATATATCAACCGGATGAGGATGGCAAGTTTAAAGGGATACTCCACTGCCAAAATATAAACATCGGTGTGTGCCCCGGGGGGGGGGGTCAGATCATCCATATAAATCATCCGGATGAGGATGGCGAGTTTAAAGGGGCACTCCATTGCCACAATATGCCATCAGTATGTGATCCATGAGGTCTGATTGCTCATATAAATCACCCGGATGAGGATGGCAAGTTTAAAGGGATACTCCACCGCCAAAATTCTAACATCGGTGTGTGACCCAGGGGGTCCGATCACCCATATAAGTCATCTGGCTGAGGATGGCAAGATTAAAGGGGCACTCCATTGCCAAGATATGCCATCAGTGTGGGATCCATGGGGGTCCGATCACCTATAGATATCACCCAGATGAGGATGGCAAGTTTAAAGGGATACTCCATAGCCAAAATATACTACCATTGGTGTGTGACCTGGGGGGGGGGGGGGTATTGTCCGATCCCCCATATAAGTCATCCGGATGAGGATGGCAAGTTTAAAGTGGCACTCCATCGCTAAGATATGCCATCAGTGTGTGACCCATGGGGCTGCAGAGATGGCATAGCGCTGTGCCACCTTCCCAGGCACTATGATTATGACTGATCAGACAGGGCACCTCCAGATCCAATTTTTTGCCCTGGTACATGGTTATAGCCAAGTGCCCCTATTGTGCCCCGTGCACGGGCATTTTCTGGGGGTCCCACCACAGAATAACCTGGCACCATAGGAAAAAGGATGATAATAAAGCTGCCCGCATCCATCATCATCATCACTGATTAGCCTCCCGCCACCCATACACAGGACTATCATGCCCCCGGGTGATGCCACCACCACATCCAGTTACACATCATACAGCCGCTGCGTGGCACGAGCTGCAGATCCCGGCACAGCGGCCTCTTACCTGTGAGTCCTGTACACAGGGATGACTGTGCCCTGCCACACGGCCCCCGGGAGCCCGCTCCTATGCCAGCCCAGCAGGCTGAGGCCAGGGTGCGCGCTGCCCATGGAGCCATGCTGTGTCTTGCCCTCTGCTGCCAGGGAAGACGCCGAACTCCCCATCTAGATCCCAGGCAGTGAAGAAGAGGAGTGTGCCCGGGGGTGACCGAGGGCATCAGAGAGGGAGCGAGCGCCGGCACAGGGAGGGCACAGCTGTCAGGGAGGAGGGAGGGAAGGAGGGCACGAGGCTGAAGGAGGAATCACCTTTAGGGAGGGAAAGGAGAGAGCAGTGAGAGGACGCCGGCTGCGGCGCTGCCAGGTGACGGGTGACACTGATTCCAGGCATGCACTCCACATGTTATTGGGCAGTGACGGGCAAGAACCGCAACCCGTCCGTCAGCATTCACGGGTAATTACAGGAGCGGGCGTCACGAGAGTCACCGGATACACACAAGATCATCAGCCGGGGAGACATTAATAAAAAGGGTCATTAGGCAACAGTAAAAATGTGTCAGCACATGCCCGGGAGGTGCGGAAGCAACATGGCGGCTGTTTATATCCCGGCACCAAGGCTACCTATAGTCTGCACTGAAAGTCTAGTGTTCATGAAGCAGGAGGCCAGGATGAACATTCCTTCCATTAACATGGCCGATTATTATATCCTGGCACCAAGGCTACCTATAGTCTTTACTGAAAGTCTGATGTTCATGAAGCAGGAGGCTCAGGATGAGCATTCATTGCATTAAATGGCCGATTATTATAGCCTGGCACCAAGGCTACCTATAGTCAGAACTGAAAGGCTGGTGTTCATGAAGCAGGAGGCTCAGGATGAACATTCCTCGCATTAACATGGCCGATGATTATATCCTGGCACCAAAGCTACCTATAGTCTTTACTGAAAGTCTGATGTTCATGAAGCAGGAGGCTCAGGATGAGCATTCATTGCATTAAATGGCCGATTATTATAGCCTGGCACCAAGGCTACCTATAGTCAGAACTGAAAGGCTGGTGTTCATGAAGCAGGAGGCTCAGGATGAACATTCCTCGCATTAACATGGCCGATGATTATATCCTGGCACCAAAGCTACCTATAGTCTTTACTGAAAGTCTGGTGTTCATGAAGCAGGAGGCTCAGGATGAGCATTCATTGCATTAAATGGCCGATTATTATAGCCTGGCACCAAGGCTACCTATAGTCAGAACTGAAAGGCTAGTGTTCATGAAGCAGGAGGCCAGGATGAACATTCCTTCCATTAACATGGCCGATTATTATATCCTGGCACCAAGGCTACCTATAGTCTTTACTGAAAGTCTGATGTTCATGAAGCAGGAGGCTCAGGATGAGCATTCCTCGCATTAACATGGCGGGTGTTTATATCCTGGCACCAAGGCTACCTATAGTCAGAACTGAAACACTGGTGTTCATGAAGCAGGAGGCTCAGGATGAGCATTCCATGCATTAACATGGCCGATGATTATATCCTGGCACCAAGGCTACCTATAGTCTTTACTGAAAGTCTGGTGTTCATGAAGCAGGAGAATCAGGATGAGCATTCCTGGCATTAACATGGCCTATTATTATATCCTGGCACCAAGGCTACCTATAGTCTTTACTGAAAGTCTGGTGTTCATGAAGCAGGAGGCTCAGGATGAGCATTCCTTGCATTGACATGGCCGATTATTATATTCTGGCACCAAGGCTACCTATAGTCAGAACTGAAACACTGGTGTTCATGAACCAGGAGGCTCAGGATGAGCATTCCTTGCATTAACATGGCTGATTATATCCTGACACCAAGGAAACTCTGGTGTTCATGAAGCAGGTGGCTCAGGATGAGCATTCCTTGCATTAACATGGCCGATTATTATATCCTGGCACCAAGGCTACCTATAGTCAGAACTGAAACACTGGTGTTCATGAACCAGGAGGCTCAGGATGAGCATTCCTTGCATAAACATGGCCAATGATTATATCCTGGCACCAAGGCTACCTATAGTCTTTACTGAAAGTCTGGTGTTCATGAAGCAGGAGGCTCAGGATGAGCATTCCTTGCATTAACATGGCTGATTATATCCTGACACCAAGGAAACTCTGGTCTTCATGAACCAGAAGGCTCAGGATGAGCATTCCTTGCAGTAACATGGCGGGTGTTTATATCCTAGCACCAAGGCTACCTATAGTCTGCACTGAAATGCCGGTATTCATGAACCAGGAGGCTCAAGATGAGCGTTCCAATGCTTAACATTTCTTCTCGCAGGTTTGTTTGTTTTGTTGGGTTTTTTTTGGCCGACGCTTCCTGATCTGCAAGTTTTCCACCGCACTGGCAGGTCGTGGGTCCAGCCTCTCGGCGTGCACTTTGCTCAACAATTAATAAATCAGAAAAATGCAGAGCGATAAGGAAGCAGAGAAGGGAAAATGTGTAGATCCTGTTTCCAAAATGGGAAAAACCCTTTAAAAAAAAAAAATAAATAAATAAAAAAAAAAAAAAGGTGATTATTATATTGCTCTTACCACCTTCTCCCAGTAGAGGGAGTGTGTGAGTTCACCGCATTCTATTCATTCTCTATGCAGTGAGCTCCCCCTAGTGGTGGCTGCCAGGAAGTAGAAATTTATCATTTCGGCCTCTGCTGGGGATTTGGAGCTCTGTGTCAAGAAAATAACAAAAGGTTCTACAAAGTCATCAAACTAATCAGCACCGGATGCTGGATCTAACCATGGAAAGGTGTAAAAACCAGATCTAAAGCCTCCTATATGAGATGGAGGAGGAAGCGAGAGGTGGTATTTCCTAATACACAACTCCCTAGATCCCAAAAGCAGAATATAAGGTTTTTCTACAGAAGCCGGACCTGATGTACAGGAAAAGATAAAGTCATTTAATGCAGGTATTATGTAGGCAGCACATCCCACGGCTTGTCAGTAATAAATGCCAGTCACCACTGATCTCACAGATTATACATAGTAGGGGTAACACCCCCCGTAAATCTGGCTGCAGTATCAGCCCATAGCCAAAAAATCACGTTCACCTAGTCTGTAAAGCGCTTGTGTCATGGAAAGTGAACTGTACATGATCGTTATAAAGAATTAAAGGGTTAATCCCGGCTTCATAAATGTATATCATATTGGATAGAGCTTGTAAAAACAAGCAATTTTGCAATTTACTGCTTCTTAAAATTTGCAACCGTTCCTGAGATATTCACACTTTTTCTTTGGTTTACAGCCTGTTGCCTAGGAGACCGACCACCGCTGCTAAATGAAGAGCACTGCGCTGAAGCTAAACAGTACAGCAGAGCTACAAAGCGGCACTTACAAGCTCTGAAGCTGGATGGGATTAGGCGGTAACAGCACATGCCAAAGATCTACAGAGAAAAAGAGCTTGTAAGCACTAAGCATGTTGTGCGGTCTAGCAGCAGTGGTGGTCGGTCTCCAAGGCAACGAGCAGTAAACAAAAGTGCTAATATCTCAAGAACGGTAGAAGATTTTAATAAGCAGTAAATTGCAAAAGTGTTTATTTTTACAAGCTCTATCCGAGAAGATATACATCAATAATGAGGAGACAATCCCTTTAAGGGATTTTTTTTGTATTCTATGTTAATATCCATTTATCCGTTATTTGATATTCCAAAAAGTCTGAAAATCTGGAATTTGTTTCCAATAATGAAAATGTAATTAAATAGGCAGCGCGTGGGCATCCGGGAAGTGTACAGGTCATAACGACGTGAGAAATCCCTGGCGAGATGGGGAAAACTGACAAACCCCCGGCCCGATACAGACGTGAGAAATGTGCCGAATAATCCCAGGCGGGGGGTGGAAGGGGGGCACTAAAAAACACCCACTCAGGATTCTCCCTTTTATCTATGAATGGCAGTGATAAGGAAACCGGGCATCATAAAACGTTATAATATCCGCTCCTAGGAAAGCTGGGTGGTGAGGAATGATGCGTCCACCCAGCTTTCCCAGATTTCTGCCCTGATTGGCTTCGGAGCGTGCTGGGACTTGCCTTAGCGGTAGAGCTAAAGGTTGGTGACCATTACTGACCGCTCATAGGCACAAAATTTAGCGTTTTTTTGATATTTTTCAAAAAGGGAAAAATCCAGGTATTTAATGAATAGGACGATAACATACCCCAACTTTTTAGGTCCCGGGGTGAAACGCGAGGCGATCTCCGCACCCTGTGACCCAGTTTTCGTCTGGTGGGTTCAGTTACCAGCAACTGTTCTCCAGAAATAGCTTTACACCACTTTATGCCGCGTCCGCGCCTTTAAATAGCCGTTTTACTGTAAAGAGATGGCGGCAATAAACGCCACCGAAGGAAACGCGAGCGCAAATGTCTTCACAGACCTGACCCTGTGATACAATGTACAGTGTCAGTGCGCCGCCTACATGCAATGTACAGAGTCAGCGCGCCGCCTGCATGCAATGTACAGCGTCAGCGCGCCGCCTGCATGCAATGTACAGCGTCAGCGCGCAGCTTGTATGCAATGTACAGCGTCAGCGCGCAGCTTGTATACAATGTACAGCGTCAGCGCGCCGCCTGCATACAATGTACAGTGTCAGCGCGCCGCCTGCATGCAATGTACAGTGTCAGCGTGCCGCCTGCATGCAATGTACAGAGTCAGCGTGCCGCCTGCATGCAATGTACAGAGTCAGCGCGCCGCCTGCATACAATGTACAGAGTCAGCGCGCCGCCTGCATACAATGTACAGAGTCAGCGCGCCGCCTGCATACAATGTACAGTGTCAGCGCGCCGCCTGCATACAATGTACAGTGTCAGCGCGCCGCCTGCATACAATGTACAGTGTCAGCGCGCCGCCTGCATACAATGTACAGTGTCAGCGCGCCGCCTGCATGCAATGTACAAAGTCAGCGCGCAGCTTGTATACAATGTGCAGTGTCAGTGCGCAGCTTGTATACAATGTGCAGTGTCAGTGGGCAGCTTGTATACAATGTGCAGTGTCAGTGCGCAGCTTGTATACAATGTACAGTGTCAGCGTGCAGCTTGTATACAATGTACAGTGTCAATGCGCAGCTTGTATACAATGTACAGTGTCAATGCGCAGCTTGTATACAATGTACAGTGTCAGTGCGCAGCTTGTATACAATGTACAGTGTCAGTGCGCAGCTTGTATACAATGTACAGTGTCAGCGTGCAGCTTGTATGCAATGTACAGTGTCAGTGCGCAGCTTGTATAACTGGGTAAATGTGGTGTCCTCTAAATAACACAGCACACAGCCATTAATGTCTAAATTGCTGGCAACAAAAGTGAGTACACCCCTGAGTTAAAATGGACAAATTGTGCCCAGTTAGCCAGTTTGGCTCCCCGGTGTCATGCGACTCATTAGTGTTACAGGTCTCAGGTGTGAATGGGGGGCAGGGGTGTTACATTTGGTGTTCTCTCACACACTCTCTCATACTGGTCACTGGAGGTTCAGCATGGCTCCTCATGGCAAAGAAGTCTATGAGGATCTGAAAAAAAGAATTGTTGCTCTACATAAAGATGGCCGAGGCTATAAGAAGATTGTCACCACCCTGACACTGAGCTGCAGCACGGCGGCCAAGACCATACAGGGGTATAACCAGACAGGATCCACTCAGAACAGGCCTCATCATGGCCGACCACAGAAGCTGAGTGCACGAGCTCCACGTCATATCTAGAGGTCATCTTTCCAGTATAGACGTATGAGTGCTGCCAGCATTGCTGCTGAGGTTACAGGGGGGGTCATTTTTAAGTGCTCAGACCATACGCTGCACACTGCATCACATTGCTCTGCATGGCTGTCATCCCAGAAGGAAGCCTTCTTCTAAAGATGACACACAAGGATCTATCCGCACTGCCAGAGAAGAAAGATCATTGAAGATCAACGGGGATTAAGACCTCGTATTTTATTGTTCTACGCGTTTCGGAGCTGTAAAACCCCTTCTTCAGGAACAAAAAAAAAATAAATATACTTTTCTTCCATCTCCTTTAACGCCATCCTCCTGGGTTCTGCAGCAGCCTTCCTCAACACGTGGTTATAGTTGTTTTGTCTTTAAAACACAACCTCACAAGGTTAGTGCACCTTTAAAATTCTTTCTGGTACACCGGATAAGACACCATTTGCGCCCCCCTTCTTTGTCATTTCAGTTTCATTACATACAAACATGATGCGCAAAAAAGCCCACCTATTGCTAAAGACAAAAAGTTATGGATTACTGGAACCGTCCTGTGGTCTGATGAGACAAGCAGGTGATTAGGACAAAGACAAGTGTGTCCTCCCTACAGTCAGGCATGGTGGTGGAAGGTCATGGTTTGGGCCTGCAAAATGCTGGAGGCTGTGGGGGCTACAGATCATTGAGGGAACAATGAATGCAACATGTCCTGTGACTAAAGCAGAACATGATCCCCCTCCCTTCATATTCCAACATGATAATGACCCCAAACACCTCCAAGACCACCACTGCCTCATTAAAGAAACTGAGAGTAAAGGTGCAGGACCAGCCGAGCGTCCCCAGACCTAAACCCTGAGGAGCATCTGTGGAACCTCCTTACACGGAAGATGGAGGAGCACAAGGTCTCTAACATCCACCAGCTCCGTGATGTCACCATGGAGGATGAAGAGGATCCAGCGGCTCCTGTGAAGCTCCAGGCCCAAGAGAGTGAAGGCCGTGCTAGAAGATAATGGTGGCCACACTTGGGGCACAATTTCTCCATCTTCACTTAGGGGTGTACTCACTTTTGTTGCCAGCGGTTTAGACATTAATGGCTGTGTGCTGAGTTAGTCAGAGGTCACTAAACTTACCCTGTTACACAAGCTGCACAGCACACCGACGCCGTACATTGTATACAAGCTGCACACTGACGCCGTACATTGTATACAAGCTGCACACTGACGCCGTACATTGTATACAAGCTGCACACTGACACTGAATACAGGCTGCACACTGACACCGTACATTGTATACAAGCTGCACACTGACGCCGTACATTGTATACAAGCTGCACACTGACGCCGTACATTGTATACAAGCTGCACACTGACACCGTACATTGTATACAAGCTGCACACTGACACCGTACATTGTATACAAGCTGCACACTGACGCCGTACATTGTATACAAGCTGCACACTGACGCCGTACATTGTATACAAGCTGCACACTGACACTGAATACAGGCTGCACACTGACACCGTACATTGTATACAAGCTGCACACTGACGCCGTACATTGTATACAAGCTGCACACTGACGCCGTACATTGTATACAAGCTGCACACTGACGCCGTACATTGTATACAAGCTGCACACTGACACCGTACATTGTATACAAGCTGCACACTGACACCGTACATTGTATACAAGCTGCACACTGACACCGTACATTGTATACAAGCTGCACACTGACACCGTACATTGTATACAAGCTGCACACTGACACCGTACATTGTATACAAGCTGCACACTGACACCGTACATTGTATACAAGCTGCACACTGACGCCGTACATTGTATACAAGCTGCACACTGACACTGTACATTGTATACAAGCTGCACACTAACACTGCACATTGTATAAAAGCTGCACACTGACAACGTACATTGTATACAAGCTGCACACTGACACCGTACATTGCATACAAGCTGCACACTGACACCGTACATTGTATACAAGCTGCACATTGACACCGTACATTGTATACAAGCTGCACATTGACACCGTACATTGTATACAAGCTGCACACTGACACTGTACATTGTATCACAGGGTCAGATCCTCAGTGCTGTCCCAGGAAAAAAATATGTGAGGGGTGTACTCACTTTTGTGATATACTGTAAGTAAACAGTTGTGATCGTACGTCTGCCCCTTACGTGATTGGCTTCTTCTCCAGCAGTCCAATAATCCAGAATGTCTGATAATCTGTCACTTTATTGGGCAGATTAGAGACATTTTTGCGGTTACGTGTGAGAATGAAGCGCGATCACTTTTTTTTAGTCAGATGAGGAGACGCGGCCCGGGGAGGTGCGGATCACGTGTCCACGACTGACGGAGCCACGCCGGAGCGGACACATGATGAGGCATTTCCTATACATTACCGCTCTATGTATAAAGCCTAAAAGCCTCTGTACACATGGGGTGAGACCAGCTAAGGAACAGAAGACAGTTCCTGCACCTCATCTCCCTGTATAAAAGGATTGCAGGATGGTGGATGAAGGGAGACTAAACTTTAGTGGGGTCCTATGGGGGGGGGGGGTATATGGTAGTCACAGTGAACCATTCCCAATTAGAGACCCCCAGTGGCCCATGATTGAGTAGAATGGGCGGCGCGGTAATACTGCATTTCCCCTGCAGTGGCCGCCGTAGAGCACGGCCCGGAACGTCGTCTGTAAAGCGGGGGGGGGCCCGGAACGTCGTCTGCAAAGCGGGGGGGGGGGCCCGGAACGTCGTCTGTAAAGCGGGGGGGGGGCCCGGAACGTCGTCTGTAAAGCGGGGGGGGGGCCCGGAACGTCGTCTGTAAAGCGGGGGGGGGCCCGGAACGTCGTCTGTAAAGCGGGGGGGGGGCCCGGAACGTCGTCTGTAAAGTGTGGGGGGGGCCCGGAACGTCGTCTGTAAAGTGTGTGTGTGTGTGTGTGGGGGGGGGGGGGGGCGACCCAGAACGAAGTGGGGGCGACCCAGAACGTCGTCTGTAAAGCGGGGGGGGGGGGGGCGACCCAGAACGTCGTCTGTAAAGCGGGGGGGGGGCGACCCAGAACGTCGTCTGTAAGGCGGGGGGGGGGGGCGACCCAGAACGTCGTCTGTAAGGCGGGGGGGGGGGGCGACCCAGAACGTCGTCTGTAAGGCGGGGGGGGGGGGGGGCGACCCAGAACGTCGTCTGTAAAGCGGGGGGACCCAGAACGTCGTCTGTAAGGCGGGGGGACCCAGAACGTCGTCTGTAAAGCGGGGGGACCCAGAACGTCGTCTGTAAAGCGGGGGGACCCAGAACGTCGTCTGTAAAGCGGGGGGGACCCAGAACGTCGTCTGTAAAGCGGGGGGACCCAGAACGTCGTCTGTAAAGTGGGGGGGGGGGGGGCCCAGAGCAGCGGCTGTGGGGGGGTATGGGGGTTTGGAACATCGCCTGACCGTACCTGGATGGGCGGTGAGGAGCAGCAGCAGTTCTCCGGAGAGGAGCGCGGCAGGCGATGGATGGCGACACCCCCCCCCCCTGTGTGAGGTAAGATAACGCCCGTCCTGTGCGACGCCCGGACCCTGCGAGACGCTGATAACAGAATATCTGCGCAACAACTAGAAATGGAGGATGACGAGACCACACAGAAGTCAGGACCACGAGGCCTGGAGGGATGAAGACCCAACGGACCCCCGGAGAGGAAGTCTGCACACCCCATCACGTCTGGATGGGAGAGGAATCGATTTCATACAAGTCCCTTTAAATTGTTTTTCCTGGAACCAGCAGCGCCCCCCGTATACACAGGAGGTGTCCGGTACTGCAGTATTTACTTCAATGGGGCTGAGCTGCAATACCTGACACGGCCCCTGCACAAGGGGGCGCTAGTATTAAGAGTCTACACAGGATTGTCTGTCCCCGGGGGGCAGCTGCGGCCCCCCGTGCTCTCTCACCTCCGGATAGTCGGGCTCTTTCCTTTATACACTTCTTCCTTGTACAGAGGAGCCGGCGTCAGCAAAACAATGGCTGAACTTTACCCACAAAAGGGGCCAGAAAATATCAACGGGCGTCACATGGCGGAGAACAGGGGGTATTATATAGAGACGATCAATGGGGGTCCTGCACTCAGGTGGGCGCAGATGATGGGGGGCTCCTGCACTCAGGGGGGCGCAGATGATGGGGGGGTCCTGCACTCAGGTGGGCGCAGATGATGGGGGGGTCCTGCACTCAGGTGGGCGCAGATCATGGGGGGCTCCTGCACTCAGGTGGGCGCAGATCATGGGGGGCTCCTGCACTCAGGTGGGCGCAGATCATGGGGGGCCCCTGCACTCAGGTGGGCGCAGATCATGGGGGGCCCCTGCACTCAGGTGGGCGCAGATCATGGGGGGCTCCTGCACTCAGGTGGGCGCAGATCATGGGGGGCCCCTGCACTCAGGTGGGCGCAGATGATGGGGGGCTCCTGCACTCAGGTGGGCGCAGATGATGGGGGGCTCCTGCACTCAGGCGGGCGCAGATGATGGGGGGTCCTGCACTCAGGTGGGCGCAGATGTTAGGGGGCTCCTGCACTCAGGTGGGCGCAGATGATGGGGGGCCCCTGCACTCAGGTGGGCGCAGATGATGGGGGGCCCCTGCACTCAGGTGGGCGCAGATCATGGGGGGCTCCTGCGCTCAGGTGGGCGCAGATGATGGGGGTTTCCATCCCAGTGCCCACAGAGGTGAAGTCAGAGTCATGATGGGCGCTGTGGGCTCCGCTCCGGTAATCCCCGATCCGTTATCTCTTTCCCTATCAGATGTCACTTACCTTGAGGACTCCCAGGACCGCGCCGATCGCTGCCGGTTCCTCCTCACCCGGTTTCCTTCCTCTCCTCTATTTCCGGGTCTCCGCAGCTCAGCAGCTCCACCCGCCGGCAGAATGACGCAAGCGCCGCCCCGTGCGCACAGCGGACTACAAATCCCAACAGCCACCGCGCCCAGGGTCTCCAGCTCGGGGGCCCGGGGAGTGGCTCCATAGAGAGGCGTGACTGCCCATGTGTGCGCTATTCCTGCTTTTCTGCAGCTCTCCATGCGGCTCGGGCATTAACTAAAAATAATTCTACACCATTTCCATATTCTCGTCCTATATAGTCACATCTGTTCCTGGAAAAGCTGGGTGACAGCCAATATGGCCGCCATTACTGTAGTCACCTTAGGAATATGTCAACCCTAGCAACCAGCACTGGATACATCAATGTGACTGGTTGCTAAGGGCAACTACTCCATCTTGTGTTCAAATACCTGCTATAATCTCCCCTTTTTTTTTTTTTAACCCTTCCTTCAAGAACCAAAACTTTTTTATTTTTCCGTAGCCGTAGGACGACATTTTTTCACGTTACCATAAATTGGGCTAAAAAAAAAAAAAAAATAAAAAAAAAGGAAAAAAATGTATATAATAAAAAATAAAAAATATTAAATCTAATGTAGTTTGTTGGGTGTAACCCAAAAAATAATATTAACTCAGGGTTTTTTTGGGGGGGGGGGGGGGGGAACTTTCACCTTGCAGTAATAAATACTTAGCAACTTTGGTTTACTTTTCACCTTGGTTACCAAATTTATAGCGTTTCTCATTTATTTATTTTTTTTTTTACACCCCCCGTACCCCTCCCCGGAAAAAAATAAATAAATTTAAAACTCGCAAAAATAAATAGTGAGGTATCAGGCCTTATTTTTTTTATGGGGCGAGTTTTAGATTTTATTGATAATTTTTTGGGATTGGTACAATTTGTTAATCTCTTTTTATTCCATTTTTATTGGGAGGTGAAACCCTTTTCCCCTCAGTTACGGTTTTATTTTTCCATGTCGCCGTATGGGATAAATATTACAATATTTTATTCGGTCGGACAGTTACGCACGCGGCGATACCAAATATGTTCATGTTTCCAAGAAAAATGTGTGATAAACTTTTTTTCTTCATAGTATTTTCACTCCATTTTATATATATATATATATATATATATATATATATATATATATATATATATATATATATATATATATTATTTTTTATTTTATTTTTTTAATTTTTTTGGTATCCCCCCCCCCCCTTTTTCCAAGAGGGACTTGAATCTGCGATCGCTTGCACGATCCTGTAATTGCGGTGTGGTGTTTTGTAAAAGTACTGCCCTTATGAAGCCTAAACATGGCGGACAGTGGGCTGCTGGCGGCCATGACAGCTCTATCAGCACCACAAGGGAGGGGGGGGCTGATAGACGTTGGACGTGACACCTTACCCCATTTCCAAACTCTTTAAAATACCGCACATATCAAAGATTAAAAGTTGGGAAGATCGAGGCCCCGTAGGGTGGAAGAATACACCAGAATAATGGCTGCCACTGGGTAGCCCACAGCAACCAATCAAATCACAGCTTATATATTTCCATAAGGATGTAAAAAAAATGAGGTGAAATCTGATTGGTTGCTCTGGTGGTATACACTGGACCATAATATAGGAGAAAAGGAGGCAGCCAATCAGATTTCACCTCTTATTTTTTACATGTTTATGGAAAGATATAAACAGTGATTAGATTGGTTGCCGTGGTGGTGGCCATTGGCCCATAACAAGGGAAAAGCAGAGGTAACCAATCTAATCACAGTTTATATCTTTCTATAAGCATGTAAAAAATGAGAGGTGAAATCTGATTGGTTGCTCTGGTGGTATCCACCGCACCATAATAAAGGAAAAGAGAGGCAACCAATCAGATTTCACCTCTTATTTTTTACATGCTTATAGAAAGATATAAGCTATGATTAGATTGGTTAGCTCTGCTTTTCCTATGTTATGGTCCGGTACATACTACTATAGCCACCAATCAGATTTCACCTCTCATTTTTTCCATGCTTATGGAAAGATATAAACCGCAATTAGATTGGTTGCTATGGAGGTATCCACTGAACCATAAAGGAAAAGCAGAGGCAACCAAGCTAATCGCAGTTTATATCTTTCCATAAGCATGTAAAAAATGAGAGGTGAAATATGATTGGTTGGTATAGTGGTATCTACCGGACCATAACCTAGGAAAAGCAGAGCTAACCAATCTAATCATGGCTTATATCTTTCCATAAAGATGTAAAAAATGAGAGGTGAAATCTGATTGGTTGCCTCTCATTTCCTTTATTATGGTGCGGTGGATACCACCAGAGCAACCAATCAGATTTCACCTCTCATTTTTTACATCCTTATGGAAAGATATAAGCCATGATTAGATTGGTTACCTCTGGTTTTCCTAAGAATGTAAAAAATGAGAGGTGAAATCTGATTGGTTGCCTCTTTTCCTTTATTATGGTGCGGTGGATACCACCAGAGTAACCAATCAGATTTCACCTCTCATTTTTTACATTCTTATAGAAAGATATAAACTGTGATTAGATTGGTTACCTCTGCTTTTCCCTTGTTATGGGCCGAGGGCCACCACCACGGCAACCAATCTAATCAAAGTTTATATCTTTCCATAAGGATATAAAAAATGAGAGGTGAAATCCGATTGGTTGCTCTAATGGTATCCACCGGACCCTAATGAAGGAAGAGAGAGGCAACCAATCAGATTTCACCTCTTATTGTTTACATATTTATGGAAAGATATAAGCCGTGATTAGATTGGTAGTTATGGTGGTGTCCACCGGACCATAAGAAAGGAAAAGCAGAGGCAACCAACCTAATCACGGCTTATATCTTTACATAAGCATGTAAAAAATGAGAGGTGGATTCTGATTGGTTGCCCTCGCTTTACGTTTCTTATGATTCGGTGGATACCACTATAGGAACCAATCTAATCACAGCTTATATCTTTCCAGAAGTATGTAAAATATGAGGTGAAATGTGATTGGTTGCCTCTGATTTTCCCTTGTTATGGTCCTGTATTTTTTTTTTTTTTAGACAAAATCTACTTTTCGGGGGATTGCTCCGCAGCTTTCAAAGCATAAATGATCATCCCCTTAAAGGGCACATGTGTATGGCCATATTATGGATTCCTATCTGCCACCAAGTGTAAAAATGGCTGTTCCAAAACTGGTTTCGTCCCCTAGGGCTTTATTTACACCTAGAAATACTTCAGGAATGCCAAATAGTACAATTCAGATCTTCGCATGCACAATTTGTTCAGATTCTTCGTATGGTCACATGAGGGGGCGGAGCATTATACAGTATCAGGCTCCGCCCTCTTATGGATAATGTCTGCCATTTTAATGGCAGTATGTCTCACTTTCGCCCAGAGCCGCGCTGATGATGTTCCGCCTCTGCCCGTGTCTCGTAGACGTGTTTTACTGGGCACCAGCGCCTTCACCTGGCGGAAGTGACAAGCGGAGGACAATCCCTTTAAATATAAATTTTGAGAATAGAGAGACTTCCAGGCTCAGTTCAATCTTACAGGACCCCATATAGGAAGAATAAGTGCAGCATGTGTCATTATTACTTTAAAACACACCTCAGCTGCTGCAGAACCTCTTTTTTTTGACAAGTAAAGGGGACATTCCTATTTACCAGTCATCGTTTTCACTCGCCAGGTCTGAAGCTGAGGGACGCAACGCTGCCGCTGCTGAAGAACCTCTTTCTTAGTGAAAGCATTTTTAAGTAAACTAATATCATTTGTAGATTAAAAATTCTCTACTGATTTACAGTAATGGAGGAAAATGGTGACCATGAGGGAAGCTAGGATTTTCCCTTTTGTTTTTTCTTCTACTCTCAATCAGGCTGATACCAGAGAACAATAGGCTTTAGTAAATAAATACGTAATTACTTACCGGTAATGTGTTTTTTCTGAACCCATGACGGCACCCTTACATCATGGTGCCATCATGGGTGCTGGAAAAATACGTAATTACTTACCGGTAATGTGTTTTTTTTCTGAACCCATGGCGGCACCCTTATATCGTGGTGCCATCATGGGTGCTGGAAAAATACGTAATTACTTACCGGTAATGTGTTTTTTCTGAACCCATGACGGCACCCTTACATCGTGGTGCCGTCATGGGTGCTGGAAAAATACGTAATTACTTACCGGTAATGTGTTTTTTCTCAACCCATGATGGCACCCTTACATCGTGGTGCCGTCATGGGTGCTGGAAAAATACGTAATTACTTACCGGTAATGTGTTTTTTCTGAACCCATGACGGCACCCTTACATCGTGGTGCCGTCACGGGTGCTGGAAAAATACGTAATTACTTACCGGTAATGTGTTTTTTTCTGAACCCATGACGGCACCTTTACATCGTGGTGCCATCATGGGTGCTGGAAAAATACGTAATTACTTACCGGTAATGTGTTTTTTCTGAACCCATGACGGCACCCTTACATCGTGGTGCCGTCACGGGTGCTGGAAAAATACGTAATTACTTACCGGTAATGTGTTTTTTCTGAACCCATGACGGAAAAATACGTAATTACTTACCGGTAATGTGTTTTTTCTGAACCCATGACGGAAAAATACGTAATTACTTACCGGTAATGTGTTTTTTCTGAACCCATGACGGCACCACGATGTAAGGGTGCCGTCATGGGTGCTGGAAAAATGAGTATATCCGTCTTCATAGATGGATATTTTCGGACAATACAGGTATTTTTGCGGTTTACCGTTTATTAAAATTTGCAGCCGTTTTTGAGATAAACACACTCGTTGCCTAGGAGACCGACCACCGCTGCGGTCTATCTTGTAATCACTATGCTGAGCAGGGTCAGGATTAGGAGAAATGAGCATGCTCCAGAGATCCTGGCCAGCTTCAAAGCAGTGGAAAGGAGAGTGTTAGCGCTAGGCATGCTCCACTGTCTAGCAGTGGTGGTCGGTCTCCAAGGCAACCATCTGTAAATAAAACACAAAACTTTTAATATCTCAAGAACGGCCGTAAATTGAAATAAGAAGTAAATTGCAAAAGTGCTTATATTCATAAGAGCCATCTGAAAATACCTAATTTATGAATATGGGAATAACCCCTTTAAACAAGTTGTACAGGATTAGACCCATGGACAAGAGGGGGCGCTGTTTCAAGAGTTTTAGCCCCCCATGCTAATTTTTCTCATCATAGACCTTCCATTTTACAAGTCATTTAAAGGAGGCTGGAGATCCAGGCACGTTTGCCTCCCTTGAAGATAAGCGGCACCAGACATGTTGCCGCTTATCTCTGTTTTATTGAATTAACATGCAGAAGTTATGGCTGTCCTTCCGGTCTCCACAGACAAGTCACAAATGAAGCGGACGAGGAGTTTACTGCAATCAAACGGAATTTATTCCTCACCAGAAATTTCTGAAAATACACAAAGATAAAGCAAATGATTTCAGAATAATTAAATTAAACAAATGATTCTTTTTACATGTTGTGTACGTTCATGCTCCAAAGCGCCCTCTGTCTGGTCAGCTACATAGTGCAGCATACGACTGTCATCAGCCCATCTGCATGAAGCCGGTGAGATCACCGAGCCCTGGAACCTGGTGATGTCACTAAGCCCTGAAGGCTGGTGATGTCATCGAGACGTGGGTGGAACCCGGTGACTGATCCCGAAAGCCAGTGATGTCACCAAGACGTGGAACCTGGTGATGTCACTGAGCCCGGAAAGCTAGGGAGGTCATCAAGATGTGAAATCTAGTCATGTCTCTGAGATATGGAACTCGGTGATGTCACTGAACCCTCAAAAGCAAGTGATGCCATCAAGATGTGGAACTCGGTGAAGTCTTGGAGACCTAGAACTTGGTGATGTGTCTGAGCCCTGAAAGCCAGTGATGTCATCAAGCTGTGAAGTGACATGGAACCTGGTGATGTCACTGAGCTCTGAAGGCCAGTGAGGTCATCAAGACATGGAACCCAGTTATTTTATGAAAACTTGGAACCCAGTGAGGTCACTAAACCTTGAAAGCCAGTGAGGTTATCAAGACTTGGAAACCGGTGAAGTTTCAAAGACATGGAACTTGGGGATGTCACAGAGCCCTGAAAGCTAAATGATGTCATCAAGACGTGAAACCCGGTGAAGTCACGGAGACATGGAAATCCGTGAGGTCACTGAGCCCTGAAAGCCAGTGATGTCACCAAATTGTGAAGTCTCAAAGTCATGGAACCTGTTGAGGTCACTAAACCCTGAAAGCCAATGATGTCATCAAGTTGTGAAGTCTCGGAGACATGGAACCCAGTGATGTCACTAAACCCTGAAGGCCAGTGAGGTCATCAAGACTTGGAACCCAGTTATTTTATGAAAACTTGGAATCCCGGGATGTCACTAAACCCTGAAAGCCAGTGAGGTCATCAAAACTTGAAAACCAGTGAAGTTTCAGAGACCTGGAGCTTGGTGATGTCACTGAGCCCTGAAAGCTAATGATGTCATCAAGACATGAAACCTGGTGAAGTGAAGTCACGGAGACATGAAACTCGGTGATGTCACGGGGCCCTGAAAGCCAGTGATGTCATCAACATGTGAAACCAGTGACGTTTCAGAGACATGGAACTTGGTGATGTCACGAAGACCTGAAAGCCAGTGATGTCATCAAGATGTGGAATGTGGTGATGTCACTGAGCCCGGAAAGCCAGTGATATTATCAATACATGGAACTCAGTGATGTCACTGAGACATGGAACCCAGTTATTTTATGAGAACTTGGAACTCTGTGATGTCACGGAGCCCTGAAAGCCAGTGATGTCATCCAGTTGTGAAATCTGAGACATGGAACTCGGGGTGATGCCACTGAGCCCGGAAAGCCAGTGATATCATCAATACATGGAACTCAGTGATGCCACTGAGACATGGAACCCAGTTATTTCATAACTTGGAACCCAGTGATGTCACTGAGCCCGGAAAGCCAGTGATGTCATCAAGTTGTGAAATCTCGAAGACATGGAACCTGGTGATGTCATTGAGCCCTGAAAACCAGTAATATCATCAAGACGTGGAACCCGGTGATGTCAATGAGATGTGGAAGCTACTTATGTGATCAAAACTTGAAGTCCAGTGATGTCAACCATCCGTGAAACCTGGTGATGGTTTCATGTCTCAGTAACAAGTGATGTCATTAAAATAGGAATCTCAGTGATATCTCAAGGACATGGAACTCAGTGACATTATCAAATCTTGGAATCCCGTGATGTCACTGGGCTCTAGAACTCTGATGTCATCAAACCCTGAAACTCAGTGATTCCAAGGAGACATGAAACCAAGTGAGGTCCTCGAGTCCTGGAACCTCGAGTCCTGGAACCCAGTGATGTTATCAAAACTTGCAGTCCAGTGATGTCACCAATCTCTGGAACTCTGACATCATGGAAGCCCGTAACACCGTGATGTCACCAATATGTGGAACGCTGATGTCACGGAGCTGTAAAATCAGGATACATCATAATTTAAATCAGTGTTCGCCGTTTCCTCTGTGTTACTAAACTCATATCTGGTCTGATTTTGATAAATCCGGTAATGGGGGACTAAAAACAAAGTCGTATTCATAATAGAGGCGGCCATGATGCCCATAGAGGGGGGTCAACTCAATATTGGGAGTGTTTCTCCATAGGCAAAGCAGAAATAGCAACCAATGGTGGGGTGTGGGTATCGGGAAAAGAGGGGGTAACAATAAATAAAGGCAGTACCTCTTGTACCAAGAAATGGAGTGTAAAGTGCTGTGGGGGTGAACTAGCACCAGGACGAGGGCCCCTTTAAGATGTCCGCTCCGGGACCCCTCATCCTTACATGTATTCCCTCGCTTGAAGCAGAACTAGAGCTCCCATAAGTTTTTCACAAAAAAATATTTAAAAAAGGACAAAACTTAAAATATTAGAGGACTCCGAGCAATTACTGACACCCCCTTTTTTTTAGGGTTGTCAGTCCTAGAACATTTTATACCAGTAGTATGTTCCCCGTCTTCGAGAGAAAAAAAATGTCTGCCTTCCCGCAGCTTTGTAGGACCACGTCATCAGCACGGGGAATAATATTGCTATTGCCCTTGGCCACGACATGGTCAAATCCAGTGATTGGACAGGAATGCGTCGCCCCGCCCCCGAGGACCCCTGTCTCTTCCATATATCTGTATATTTACAGCTCAATATATATATATATTTTTATCTAATTATGTACATACACATATAGAAACTTTCTTCAAAAGTGTCTAAAAATGTGATTCGTCTGCGTATAAAAAAAGGGAGAGGAGAAAGCGAGAAAGAATAAGCCCCACAAGTCATTTTCACCTTCTCCGTGGCCCTACGGAGTCAGACGCAGCACCATGGGGTCGGATATTTAGGGTGGGGGGGTTCACAGTAGCAGCCTGCTGTGTGGACCTGTGGATTTTGTGCAAATAATACGTAGGATCGCAGGGGGTTTAGTAAAATATAGCAGGCCGTAATCCCAGAATGCAGTCCTTGTGCTGGGAGTGCATGCTGAGGTAGAGGCCTGGGAGCTGCAAACGAAACCACAACATCAAGATCCCTTTATAAATGAATGAGAACCTGTGAAATGACTAAACATTATTACTGTCCGATCTCCCCCCCCCCTTGCCGTTTTTACACACAGACCCACCTATATACATTTGTGCATTGACGCAACACTATATACACATTCACTCCTTAGGTCCGTGGTCTGAGGATCCACATTGCTAGACCTGGCCCACAATAGTGGACAGCTATACATTCTGGTATTAATCTCTTTAAAGATGACATTTAAGCAGTGAGCAGGGTCTTCAAGGGGAAAGAGGCTCCTCAGGGGTGCCGGGGCCAGGGGGGATCCACGATAGGTTCAGCCATGATGTTCCTCGGCTTAGTCCTTGAGTCTCTTTGTGCATGATGTTCACCCGGCTTAGTCCTTGAGTCTCTTTGTGCATATTTATATACACAGGTGTAAGACAAAAAACAAGTCGCTGACACACAACAACTATCTCCATGGAAGCCCGGAAGGGTCACACGCCAGAGCGGATCGGCCCGAGTGCTCAGTGTTCAAGGTCATATCTGCCTCCTCTGCTCTATGGATCATGGGCAGAGCCAAGTCTTCTTCTGAACTGACTTGTGGGGTTAGTGGATCCTGCAATAAAGAGAAAAGATGAGTCTATAGATGTCAAGATCTCAGTCGGCGGACCACCTTTTTTGTCCACTAAGCTATATGGATGTTCTAAGCAGTCAACACTCTCCCCCCTTTTCTATGGGGAAAAAAGGAACAGCCCTTTAACTTGACAAACGTGTGATCCAAATGTTAACAATTTGCAAAATATTATTTAAAAAAACAAAACAAAACATAAACACAGCTCTCATGCTGACCATGTGTCTCCATGGTAACAGACCACAAACAAACCCTATGTAGTCAGATCCTGCAGTCAAAATTCTTTTTCTGCCCCATACATTGTGAAGAGACAGCTGGAAGGCGATAAGTCTGCCATCCCTGTGTAGTCTGATCCTGCAGTCAGTTATTATAGAGACGCATAGGTCTGCATAGGAGCTGTATACACCAAACGGTAGTAGACTTTAACTTAGACAATCTGTTCTGAAGGATATAATGTAATTTTCCATATTTTTTGCCTAGTAGACATGCACACAGGTGAGACCTGGGGGGGTGTTCAATGGATCCCAGACAGCCTTGGGATGGTGGTGGGGGGGGGGGGGGTGTTCTATCCGAGACAGCCTTGGGGGAGGGGTCTTCATTAGATCCCAGACAGCCTTGGGATGAGGGTCTTTATTAGATCCCAGACAGCCATGGGGGGGGGAGGGTCTATCCCAGAGCCTTGGGGGGTCTTCATTAGATCCCAGGCAGCCTTGGGGAGGTCTTCATTACTTCATTAGATCCCAGACAGCCTTGGGATGGTCTTCATTAGATCCCAGACAGCCTTGGGATGGTCTTCATTAGATCCCAGACAGCCTCGGGATGGTCTTCATTAGATCCCAGACAGCCTTGGGGTGGTCTTCATTAGATCCCACACAGCCATGAGGGGGGGGTGGGGGGACGGTCTATCCCAGAGCCTTGGGGGGTCTTCATTAGATCCCAGACAGCCTTGGGGGGGCTTCATTAGATCCCAGACAGCCTTGGGGGGGCTTCATTAGATCCCAGACAGCCTTGGGGGGGTCTTCATTAGATCCCAGGCAGCCTTGGGAGGGCCTTTGTTAGATCCCAGACAGCCTTGCATTTAATGGTCACGCTGTAATAGCGTTGCAAGGATGCGGGTGGAATAACAAAGGCAGCCCACCCTAGACATCGTCTGCTCTATACACACTCACTTCACTTCCAATATGGCTGGGTTGGTCTCCATAATTGCCACGATGATGCGGTCAATGTAATCCTGTAATCGAAGGTTGATTTCCTCCTGCTTCTGAATAGCCTCCATCAGCTGCAGAGAAAGGTATGACAGTGAGAATCCGGTGCTCAGAGACCCTCGTAGTCCACACTTACGTGTTACTCGTCTTTTTCGTACCTCATCTCTTGAGACGCTGCTTATCTCGGCGGCCAGAGAGTCGGAGAAGGTGGTGGAGAACAGGTTCTTGGCTCCCTGGATGCTGAGGTTAATGATCTGACCATTCAGTTCTTCATTCTGTTCCTTGAGAAGCCGCTGCTCCTATAATGGAAAGAGTCATATAATCTTTATGTCACATGACTGCAAAGTGGTCAAGCAGAGCTGAGCTGTGTTTGTTGACTGTTACTGACAAATCAATTATGCAAAACTGAAAATGACACTTTATTGATGCATATGGCAGAAGATTATAGTCTGCCATATGTATCAATAGAGCGGAACTTACAGTTTACTACTGACAGATCAGTTATATAAATTGCATCTATATCACCGATCTTTCTGTATCTATATCAATAATAGCTTTATATCTCTAACCTATCTACCGTACATATCCTTATCTATTCTCATATTTTATATCTTCTACACATCTATCCATACCATCTACTTATTTATCTAACTATAGTATCAATCATAATCTGTCTATTCTGCAGTGTCCGTACAACTATTACTTATTCATGAAATATCGACCTATATCTGTCATATCCATCTATATTTCTCATATCAACCGATCCATCCATCAATCGACCCATCTACCGGCACATCCATCCATACCTCCACCTATACATAAATACATCTATCCACACATCCACTTATCCCATCCATGCAATTACTGACGCACACACTTATCCCATCCACGCACACCCCTATCTCACCCATCCATTCATACATACATCCACCTATCCCATCCATCCACCTACCTACCCACCTATTCCATCCATCCCATCTATCTATCTATCCATCCACCTGTCCCAGCCATCCGTCCGTCCCGCCTGTCCCAGCCGTCCGTCCGTCCCGCCTGTCCCAGCCGTCCGTCCGTCCCGCCTGTCCCAGCCGTCCGTCCGTCCCGCCTGTCCCAGCCGTCCGTCCGTCCCGCCTGTCCCAGCCGTCCGTCCGTCCCGCCTGTCCCAGCCGTCCGTCCGTCCCGCCTGTCCCAGCCGTCCGTCCGTCCCGCCTGTCCCAGCCGTCCGTCCGTCCCGCCTGTCCCAGCCGTCCGTCCGTCCCGCCTGTCCCAGCCGTCCGTCCGTCCCGCCTGTCCCAGCCGTCCGTCCGTCCCAGCCGTCCGTCCGTCCGTCCCGCCTGTCCCAGCCGTCCGTCCGTCCCGCCTGTCCCAGCCGTCCGTCCGTCCCGCCTGTCCCAGCCGTCCGTCCGTCCCGCCTGTCCCAGCCGTCCCGCCTGTCCCAGCCTTCCATCCGTCCCGCCTGTCCCAGCCATCCATCCGTCCCGCCTGTCCCAGCCATCCATCCGTCCCGCCTGTCCCAGCCATCCATCCCGCCTGTCCCAGCCATCCATCCGTCCCGCCTGTCCCAGCCATCCATCCGTCCCGCCTGTCCCAGCCATCCATCCGTCCCGCCTGTCCCAGCCATCCATCCGTCCCGCCTGTCCCAGCCATCCATCCGTCCCGCCTGTCCCAGCCATCCATCCGTCCCGCCTGTCCCAGCCATCCATCCGTCCCGCCTGTCCCAGCCATCCATCCGTCCCGCCTGTCCCAGCCATCCATCCGTCCCGCCTGTCCCAGCCATCCATCCGTCCCGCCTGTCCCAGCCATCCATCCGTCCCGCCTGTCCCAGCCATCCATCCGTCCCGCCTGTCCCAGCCATCCATCCGTCCCGCCTGTCCCAGCCATCCGCCTGTCCCAGCCATCCGCCCGTCCCAGCCATCCGTCCGTCCCAGCCATCCGTCCGTCCCGCCTGTCCCAGCCATCCGTCCGTCCCGCCTGTCCCAGCCATCCGTCCGTCCGTCCCGCCTGTCCCAGCCATCCGTCCGTCCCGCCTGTCCCAGCCATCCGTCCGTCCCGCCTGTCCCAGCCATCCATCCGTCCCACCTGTCCCAGCCATCCATCCATCCGTCCCACCTGTCCCAGCCATCCATCCGTCCCACCTGTCCCAGCCATCCATCCGTCCCACTTGTCCCAGCCATCCATCCGTCCCACCTGTCCCAGCCATCCGCCCGTCCCAGCCATCCGTCCGTCCCAGCCATCCGTCCGTCCCAGCCATCCGTCCGTCCCAGCCATCCGTCCGTCCCGCCTGTCCCAGCCATCCGTCCGTCCCGCCTGTCCCAGCCATCCGTCCGTCCCGCCTGTCCCAGCCATCCGTCCGTCCGTCCCGCCTGTCCCAGCCATCCGTCCGTCCCGCCTGTCCCAGCCATCCATCCGTCCCACCTGTCCCAGCCATCCATCCGTCCCACCTGTCCCAGCCATCCATCCATCCGTCCCACCTGTCCCAGCCATCCATCCGTCCCACCTGTCCCAGCCATCCATCCGTCCCACTTGTCCCAGCCATCCATCCGTCCCACCTGTCCCAGCCATCCGTCCGTCCGTCCCACCTGTCCCAGCCATCCGTCCGTCCGTCCCACCTGCCCCAGCCATCCGTCCGTCCGTCCCACCTGTCCCAGCCATCCGTCCGTCCGTCCCACCTGTCCCAGCCATCCGTCCGTCCGTCCCACCTGTCCCAGCCATCCCTCTGTCCCAGCCATCCATCCTTCCCACACACCTATGCCTCCACCCTTCTATGCATCCACCTGTCCCACCAATTTATCTATCCCACCCATGCATCCACGGCCCTTCTTCTTAGCTCCACTAACTTTTCGTAAAGTAAAAACGGCAGAATTCACTCAATACGTGTGCAACTATGTGCTTAAAATACAAAACTTATACAAAACTTTTAGGAGTTACTTTTCTAGCATCGAGTATTTCATGAATCCCCCCTGAAGGTCACCATCACCCCCATGTTCCAGTGTCATTGGTGGCACTCCTCATCTATAGGATATGTGTATTTACGTCTGGACAGACGCGTTTTAGCCGCACCTGTTTAAGTTTCCTGACTTCATGCTCCAGCTCGGCCTCCCTGGTGCGGCTGTTGTACTCCTGCAGGGCGGCGCTATTTCCCAGGCCCATTCGCTGCTCCATTTCCAGGCGTAATAGCTGCGTCTGTTCCAGCTCCCGCCGCAGCTCCTCTATGACCTGCCGTTACGAGGAGGAAAGGGATCAGTGCTACCACAATGGCAAATAACGCATTATAATAGAGCAGTGGTTTTTGCACATTGCCTTACTGCCACATTTTTAGTCTGTTTAACCTGGAAATTAGCGGCATCACGTGTCCTGTGCCCACTAATGCCACATAGAGGGGGAAACTAGGTCTGATAATGGAGTTTTACATATTTCTCCGCATTTCAGAAAATAAGCAAAATGCCACAGGCAGCATAGACCAAATAAAAGCCAGGGACCACTCAAGAACAGAGGCAGCGGCGCAGGGTCCCTCACCTCCTGGCACCGCTCCTTCTCCGTCTGCTGTTTGTGCTTCTCTTTGCTCAGCTTCCCCTGCAGCTTGTTGTTCTGCTCCTGGTGGTCCTTCAGCTGACTCTGCAGCTCCTCCACCTCATCCAGCAGCTTGTGTTTCTCCTGAAGACAAAAATGAGGAGCGACTTAAAGGGCTTGTCCACTCTTTCCATAAAATTATGGTGGGAGGGAGCGGTGTAATTCCTGGGGCTGATTTGTTTTTCCCAGTAGGAAATTAATTGGTCCCTCCATTTTTTATTCATATTTATTTATTTTTACAAAATTTGGGGGGGGGGGCGTTTTGGTCCCTCCATTTCTAAATTTATTTTTTACAAAATCTCCCCCCCCCCCCAATATGAAAATTTGATCCCTGCATTTTTTACTTTATTTTTATTGTTCTTTTTTGTTTAATTTTGTTTTTTCCCCAGTATGAAATGATTTGGTCCCTCATTTTTTTTACAAAATTTGGTTACTTTTTTCCAGTAGGAAATTTGGTCCCTCCTTTTTATTTTTATTTCCAAAATGTGGTTATTTTTTTTTCCACTAAGAATATTATTTGGTCCCTTTATTTTTAACATTTTATTTTTTTTGTTCAGTATGAAATTATTTGGTCCCTCCATTTTTTTTTTCCAAACTGTGGTCCTTTTTTCCAGTATGAAATTATTTGGTCCCTCTATTTTTGGTTATTTTTTTCCAGTATGAAATTATTTGGTCCCTTCATTTTTGGTTATTTATATTTAGTTTTTTTACAAAATTTGGTTATTTTTTTTGTCCCTCTATTTTTAATTTATGGTATTTTTTTTTTTTTTATAAAATATTTTTTTTTCTCCCCAGTATGAAATTTGGTCTCAATTTTTTACTTTGTTTATTTTTCAAATTTTTTTTTTTTTATATATACAAAATTTGGTATTTTTCCCAAAATGTGGTTATTTTTTTTCCCACTATAAAATTATTTGGTCCCTCCATTTTTCACCATTTTTAATTTTGTTTTTTTTTTTTTGTTCAGTATGAAATTATTTGGTCCCTCCAATTTTTACCATTTTTAATTTTGGTTTTTTTTTGTTCAGTATGAAATTATTTGGTCCCTCTATTTTTTATTTTGTTTTATTTATTTCTTCCAAAATGATGTTTTGTTTTTTCCCAGTATGAAATGATTTGGTCCCTCCAATTTTTACCATTTTTAATTTTGGGTTTTTTTTTGTTCATTATGAAATTATTTGGTCCCTCTATTTTTTATTTTGTTTTATTTATTTCTTCCAAAATGATGTTTTGTTTTTTCCCAGTATGAAATGATTTGGTCCCTCCATTTTTTTTTTTATTTTAATTTATTTTATTTTTTTTTCCAGTACAAATTTATTTGGTCCCTCCTGTTTGGTTATTTTTTTTTTCAATATGAAACTATTTGGTCCCTCCATTTTTATTTTATGTATTTTTTCTTTTCTTTTTTTTTTTTTACAAAATTTGGAACAGTGCACCCTGTTGCTGCTTACATCCAGTAATATAACTGGATAGAATTGATAAGGGGATAATCATACTAAGTTTTTTTAGGTAAAAAATGGCAAATTTTTCAAATTGAAATCGCATTAGGAAATTATGTAGTTTTCTTAGATTTTTTTTTAATTTATGTTTCCTGTTTATTTATTTTTTAGGTGTTTTTTGGGGTGATAATCTTACTTTTTTTACATCCATTATGCAATGAATAAAATGTTAGAGTTTTTTATGGCAAAAACATCTAATAACTGATATAACTGATACAAAATACTCAATAACATTCAGATGTCTTTGTGGCATTTTATGGAACCTTCCTACTGACTTCTATAGTAAAATATGGAGCGGCTTCATTTGGACCGCTGAAGCAGGACTATGGTCTGCCGAACGCTGATTTTTTCCAAGTACTTACAATTGAGGCAGGACATAGGCATTCAGGGGCGTACGAGGATAGACTCGTCTGTTTCACAAAGTGGGATCTTGGAAAACGTGTATTACAGTTTAGTGCTACAAAGGGATCATCTCCTTATTATATAACTCCTTGCTGGTGGGTGTCTTGGGGAACCCGATGGGTAGGTCAAAGTTAGGGTGGGAGAGAGATGTTGGTCCTAGGACCCCAAATGAATAGGAAAGTATTCTAGAGTCCATTAAGGGGAGGGGTAAAAGGGATGGGCTGTTTTTAGTTATATAAAGAATATTGTGAACCTTGATTTATATTGTATCTTGATGATGCCATGATCTGTTATGTCTATATTGTGCCTAATAAAATTTGTTGGATTTAAAAAAAATAAATAAAAAAATAATAAAAGAATAATATATATATATATATATATATATATATATATAAAATAATTTTTTATATTTATTATATATATTCATATAATAATATTTGATATATCAAACATAATAATATTATTATATAAATATATATTATATATATATATATATATATATATATATATATATATATATATATATATATAATATATATCATATATACTTATATAATAATATTATTATATTTTATATATATATATATATATATATATATATATATATATATATATATACATATATATACATAAAATATATTATATATATATATATATATATTATATAATATATCTATATATAAAAAAAATAATATTATATAATAATATTATATATATATATATATATATATATATATATATATATATATATATATATACACACACACATATAATATGTGTATATATATATATATATATATATATATATATATATATACATATAATATAATATTATATATATTATAATAATAAATTAATACATAAAATGGAGTGGCTTCATATTATTAAAAGCCTGGCCACTTCTTTTAAATGGTTGTTAATTTTGGAAACCTGAAGCTAAAGGAAAGAAAAAAAAAAAAAGTCAACAATTAAACGCCAACTAATTTTTCATTAAAAATGACTAGGAAGAGTCTTTTAAGTGTTTTTTGGAGGGATATTCCTGAAATAAGAACTCTGTGTGAACATATCCTTTGTTGATGTGCCCATGGAGACTTTTTGCTGAGTTTTCGTAGCAGAAACGCCAAGTTTGAGGAGTTTTGCGTTCTTAGGTATTGTGCATATGGAGTCTTTTTGGAGCAAAACCTGAGAAAACTTTCCAAACGCCTCAAAAACTTGGATGTTTCGCTCGGTTTCTGCTCTGAAACATCCTTAAAAAACGTCATGCTCACATAGCCAAGAAGAGTTTCTGCTTCAAAACCTCCATCAGCTTAGGGAGTGTTCAGACGGAGTTTTGGGTTTTTTTATGGGGCGGATTCACAACAAAATCTTCCTCTCAAAACCTGTTTCAAAAACTTTTAAAATTAATATGTAATGGGAAATTTTTGCTGGACATTTCAGGAGGGTTTTTTTTTTTATTTCCAGGAGAGATTTTGAAAAATTCATGGTGGGAATAAAAAAAAAAAAAAGTGCGTGTCATTTTAATGAAGCAGGAAAATTCTCCAAACTAAGTACCATCCGATCACAAGGCTGAAAAGAGGTCTTCCAAATACTGCTGCAGGAAAAGAAAAACATCCCCAAAAAAGAAGGCTTTGCTCCAGTGGCTTCAGCTTAAAAGCCTCAAAAAAAAAAAAAAAGTTGCGTGCACGTGACCGTAGCCGTGGCTCACCTCTTCCAGTCTCTGGGTCGTTGCCTTTGTGCCGGGCAGCTGAGAGCGCAGCTCCACGTTCTCGTTCTCCAGCTCCTGGAGTCTGCGGAATGAAAGGAAAAAACTGTTTAGTTAAATGTCCCCTTTATTCTTATAAGTTCTCTACAACGGATATGTGTGTCCATTACTAGGACCATTCTGACATTTTTAGTGATGGGCGCACTCGCAGATAACCGGGACCGGTCCGATGTCTCCAGAAAGCACCGGCAAGCGGGACCCGGCTGGCAGCAGTGACATCACTCAGTTCACTGGAGGTCATACTGTATGACCTCTGGCGACCTGACGCATTCTGGCTTAAAGTACAAGGCCGGGTAAAGCTCAGGGATTGTCGCCTCTAATGTATGCAATAATTTCAGGGCAGCTGCAGGCTGCTAGTTTTAGGCTGGGGGGCGCCCAATAACCATGGACCTCCGCAGCCTGTGAATACCAGCCCCCAGCTGTCAGGCTTTATCATGGCTGGGTATCAAAATTGGGGGGGTGCACACAGTTTTTCTTGTTTTTTTTAATTATTTATTTGAATAATTAAAAAGAAAAAAAAAGTTGCATGGAGTTCCTCCTATTTTGATACACGGTCAAGATAAGCACCAGGCTGTGGGCGTATGCTTTATCTGTGCTGGGTATCATAATATGGGGGGGCTGTACACCAAATATTTACTGTAAGATGTAGACCCGCTGACAGGGCCTGTGATTAGTTGCTTTCACACAGGCTGGGGGCATGTCTGACTGCAACCAATCACAGACGCTAGGATGGCCAGTGGGTGGGGAAAGCAGTGCATATGGATGAGCAATAATGAGCGGCCCAGGAAGTGAAGGAGAAGCCGCGGGAGCAGAGTACAGCCGAGACAGAGCCTCGGTAAGTATGAAGCGCTCGTTCATTCTCATTTTCCCTATTTTATTTTTTGTTCCAAAGTTGCAAAATCTGGATCAACAACCGGAATTCCGAGCCGGCACCCGGATCAGTTTTTGACCGCGTACATCTGGACTTTTACAGTCCAGGACCACTCATCACTACTCATTTTTTGTTTCCCACCTGGCCTTTAAACTACTCAAGCGAAAGCCTCGGTCCCGCTCCATCTTCCGCAGCTCGTCTCTGTGTTTCCGAGTTTCCTCGCTCTGCACCTCATCGGATAGTAGTTCTTGATCTTTCAGCTGCTCCTCAAGTGCGTGGGCTCTGCTCAAGAGAAAAGAGGAGATAAGGAGTCCAAAAAGGAGGAGATGGGCAATTGCTGGAGGCCGAGGATCCTATAAAAGACTGGTATGAGGAGCTCACCTATGTAATAGCTGCAGGTTCTCCTGCCGGAGGCGGTTCTGCTGCTCTCCTGTCATGGCCGCGTCTCTCTCGAGTTCACTCACCCGCTGCTCCAGGTACAGAACCTGTAGGTTACAATTAGTGTTGAGCAGACCCGGATCGGCAAAGTCCGGATCCGCACGGTTTGAGAGTGTTCGTGTGTTCTCTCTCTCGTTCTCTCGCTCTCTCTCTCTCGTTCTCTCTCTCTCTTCTCTCTCTCTCTTCTCTCTCTCTCTTCTCTCTCTCTGTTCTCTCTCTCTGTTCTCTCTCTCTCGTTCTCTCTCTGTCTCTCTCTGTCTCTCTCTCTCTTTCTCTCTCTTCTCTCTCTCTCTCTCTCTCTCTCTCTTCTCTCTCTCTCTTCTCTCTCTCTTCTTTCTCTCTCGCTCTCTCTCTCTCGTTCTCTCGTTCTAGTTCTCTCTCGTGTTCTCTCTCTCTCTCTCGTTCTCTCTCTCTCTCGTTCTCTCTCTCTCTCGTTCTCTCTCTCTCTCTCTCTCGTTCTCTCTCTCTGTTCTCTCTCTCTGTTCTCTCTCTCTGTTCTCTCTCTCTCCTCTCTCTCTCTCCTCTCTCTCTCTCTGTTCTCTCTCTCTCGTTCTCTCTCTGTCTCTCTCTCTCTTTCTCTCTCTCTCTTTCTCTCTCTCTCTCTTTCTCTCTCTCTCTCTTTCTCTCTCTCTTTCTTTCTCTCTCGCTCTCTCTCTCTCGTTCTCTCGTTCTAGTTCTCTCTCGTGTTCTCTCGCTCTCTCTCGTTCTCGCTCTCTCTCGTGTTCTCTCGTTCTCTCTCTCTCTCTCTCGTTCTCTCTCTCTCTCTCTCTCTCTCGTTCTCTCTCTCTCTCTCTCTCGCTCGTTCTCTCTCTCTCTCTCTCTCGCTCGTTCTCTCTCTCTCGTCCCGGATCCGGCTCCCCATTCATTAACATAGCCGCAGATTCCGGATCGGATCCAGACTTCGGCGGAAACCCGATCTGGATCCGTCGGACCCGGATTATAACCAATCCGCTCAACTCTAGTTACAATGTAATGTGATGGCGTCCACCATGGGAATAAATCCGAGGCATTTGCCCAAAATTCATGGTGGAAAAAAAAAAAAAATAATAAAAGCCTGACCCCATTTTCTGCAAATGTTTTATACGTCAATGAGCAATGAATACCCATAGAGGAATCGGCTCACGGAGGAAACCCCGTCCATATGCCTCACACCTGGACATCATATGGATGGAGGATCCACAACTGGGACCTCCGTCCTCTAGGAGCAAGAATGGAGAACCGTTCTGTACAAATGGCCGCCATTCTGGCACTACTGGGCCATCCTCCACTGCAGCTCCCAATCCAGGCTCATAGAGGGGTCCCATAAAGCGAAACAAACCCCCAATCACGGGAGTCGATACTAGATTTTTCCTGTAGGAGAAATAAGGGTCTTTCCAAAGCTTCCCTAAGGAAAAATTACATGTTTTCTGGATGCGGGATAAGGGGGGGGGGGATCAGAAGATCACCCTCCGAGGCAAGCGGATGATTTTGCTCAGGGGGTGATCACTAAAGCGGTGGCAACATTTCATAAAGGAACCCCTTTCCAATGTCCAATTTTTGATTTACAATTTTTTGTCTATTGACAAAGTTGGAGATTACATTTTTTATTTATTTTTTCCCGAAATTTTTCGACTAATTTTTTTTTTTTTTTTGTCCCATTTAGGAACTTGTACTATATGCTGCACTACTTTAGCGTTGCAGTATATAGTGATAGTTTGGCCCCTTTCACACTACGTTTCTCTCCCCGGTCCCGTCAGGGCTTCCGTCCAAACCCCCCGCAAAACCGGTTTCGGATGCATGCACCGACGGGCCATTGACTATAATGGTGCAGACAGAGTCACAGTATGCACTGTCGTGCACCATTTTCGGTGGAGGCGGACGCGTAACAGACCATGTTTGAGTGTCCACCTCCAGAAAGCGTGTACTCCCGAAAATGGTGCACGACAGAACACAGGGTGACTCCATCTGCACCATTCTAGTCAATGGCTCCGTCGGCGCATGCATCCCCAACTCGTTTTGCGGGTGGTTCGGACAGAAGCTTCGACGGGATCACTGAATGCAGATCAGAACGCAGTGTGAAAGCGGCCTTAACCATTTCCTATGATGCTCACGTCACGGGCTGGGTTTCTAAGGAGTATACAAATAATGGGGTCCTTCAGTATACTCCCCCCGACAACCTCCCAAATTGACACCCCACCTAGATGTGAGAGACTGACAAAAGTATTTACATGGTTTAAAAGCGCTAGCTTTAGTTGCTGCTGATAGACGCAGGGGCTGACTGTGTAACACAGACGGCACCCACCGTTTCAGGAGCAGATTTAGCTCCTAAGCGTGCACCATACATGTATTACGGATGTTTGTAAGGCATTAAACCTTTGCAATGGAGTCACTGCTGATAGACACAGGGGCTGACTGTGTAAGGGTACCGTCTCACTAAACGACGTACCAGCAATTCCGACCACGATATGACCTGGTCAGGATCGCTGGTGCGTCGCTACATGGTCGCTGCTGAGCTGTCAATCAGGCAGATCTCACCAGCGACCAGTGACCAGCCCCCAGCCAGCAGCGACTCGTGGAAACTATGCTGCGCTTGGTAACCAAGGTAAATATATGGTAACTAAGCAAAATGCTTTGCTTGGTTACCCGATATTTACCCTAGTTACCAGCGCACACCGCTTAGCGCTGGCTCCCTGCACTCGTAGCCAGGGTACACATCGGGTTACCAAGCAAAGCGCTTTGCTTAGTTACCCGATGTGTATTCGGGTTACGTGTGCAGGGAGCCCGCACTGACAGCCTGAGAGCGGCGTACGCTACTAACCAAGGTAAATATCGGGTAACTAAGCAAATTGCTTCGCTTGGTTACCCGATGTGTACCTTGGTTACCAGTGTCCACAGCTGCCAGACGCCGGCTCCCTGCACATTCAGATCGCTGCTCTCTTGCTGTCAAACACAGCGATGTGTGCTTCACAGCGGGAGAGCAACGAGCAAAAAAATGAACCAGAGCAGTGTGCAACGATCAACGATCTCACAGCAGGGGCCAGGTCGCTGCTTAGTGTCACATACAGGGAGATCGCTAATGAGGTCACTGCTGCGTCACAAAAAACGTGACTCTGCAGCGATCTCGCTATGTGAGAAGTACCCCTAACACAGCCGGCACCCACCATTTCAGGTGCAGATTTAGCCCCTCACGCTGCACCACACATGTATAATAGAGGTGTGTAAGGAATAAAACCTTTGTAATGGAGTCACTGCTGATAGACGCAGGGGCTGACTGTGTAACACAGCCGGCACCCACCGTTGTGATGCAGATTTAGCTCCTAAGTGTGCACCATAGAGGTCAGGGTGGTGGTACCTTGTCGGTGAGATCGGTGTCATCGCACGCCATGTTTGTGAGCGGCTGCTCTCCTTGGTCTTCCAGGAATCCACTGTGATGAAGCCTCCTAGAGACAGAAGACATGGATTACCATAGATCAGGCGATAGCACATCCTGCGCCCTTATCTGCCACCAGTTGTAAAATATTCCCTTTATTTGGACAGGGCTCTATTATCCCACAGCGCCTCCCCCCATTGTCTCTACAGTGCCTCCATATATTCCCCTATACCCTACAATATGACCGCCATCTATGCCGCCTCCATATATTCCCCTATACCCTACAATATGACCGCCATCTACGCCACCTCCATTATTCCCTTATAACCTACAATATGACCGTCATCTACACCACCTCCATATATTCCCTTATACCCTACAATATGACCGCCATCTATGCCGCCTCCATTTATTCCCCTATACCCTACAATATGACCGCCATCTACGCCCCCTCCATTATTCCCTTATAACCTACAATATGACCGTCATCTACACCACCTCCATATATTCCCTTATACCCTACAATATGACCGCCATCTATGCCGCCTCCATTTATTCCCCTATACCCTACAATATGACCGCCATCTACGCCGCCTCCATATATTCCCTTATACCCTACAATATGACCGCCATCTATGCCGCCTCCATTTATTCCCCTATACCCTACAATATGACCGCCATCTATGCCGCCTCCATTTATTCCCCTATACCCTACAATATGACCGCCATCTATGCCGCCTCCATTTATTCCCCTATACCCTACAATATGACCGCCATCTACGCCGCCTCCGTTATTACCTTATACCCTACAATATGACCGCCATCTACACCACCTCCATTTATTCCCTTATACCCTACAATATGACCGCCATCTACGACGCCTCCGTTATTACCTTATACCCTACAATATGACCGCCATCTACACCACCTCTGTTATTCCCTTATACCCTACAATATGACCGTCATCTACACCACCTCTGTTATTCCCTTATACCCTACAATATGACCGTCATCTACACCACCTCTGTTATTCCCTTATACCCTACAATATGACCGCCATCTACACCACCTCCATTTATTCCCTTATACCCTACAATATGACCGCCATCTACGCCGTCTCCATTTATTCCCCTATACCCTACAATATGACCGCCATCTACGCCACCTCTGTTTATTCCCCTATACCCTACAATACCGCCATACTCCCACTCACCGTGCCTCCTTTCTGCTCGATGTCCTCTTGTCTGGGCTGTGGAGCAAACAATAGACAGTGAGAGTGGAAAAAAAAACACCAGAGAGGAAGTAAAAAGGAGAAAGTGGGGGAGACCCGGTGATAACACTTCACACATGGAAGCAAAAAAAAAGAACAAAGCATGCAAAGCCCAGAGCGGGGGTGCAACATCAGTGTCCTAAGTACGAAGGGTTAATGCCGCAGCAGAGGAAATGGTGAGTGACAGGTGGAAGGGAAAGTGCTGATACTGCACTTCACTCCGGCAGGAAAAGGGTTAATGAGCTCGGACGAAGATGAGCTGGGGGTGACCCCAATTTCCTGCCCCAGGAAATAACAAGAGGGGAAGTATGTCCGCCCTCCCCATCCATTATGGAGGGCTGCAATATGCGCAACTCATAGGTGGGTATAGCGCCCCCTACGTCTCCGGGACCGCAGGCGATGAAGCCCTCTGCATGCAAATGGTATACGGGCTCGGCAAGACCTGGACAGGAGGGGGCGCCACTGAGACTTTACCAGACGGAGCTGGGAGCGACTCGTCTGCATCTAAGTGACAACCAATATGGCCGCCATTACAGCTCGAGCAGGGTCCATCGCCCTCCAGGGATATACTGTCCGTCACCCAACTCCAGCCGGAACGTACGGGCAACTAAGATCTCCGATCTCACCCATCCAGGGTCCAAGACCCCCGGAATTGGACGTTTTCTGGGACTGGGTCATGGTAACAGAGTTAGAGACCATGAGAGAGGGATTTAGTGATCTCAGAATATCCTTGTATAAGAGTCTCCACCAGTATGACGCCCCCCGCTGTCCCTAATGGTGATGGGCATGCAACGTCACCTGTCCATCTCAAGGTATCGGAGACGGGAGGACAGATCTTCCAGGCGGTTGATATGTTTGTGGCACTGACTGCAGTACAGCCCGCCCAGGCCCGAGCACGGTGGTGGGGCCAGAAGCTGGCGCTCTGACACAGGGGCACCACTAGGGGGGGGGGTGTAAAAGTTATATACATCATCAGGAATGCTCCATGGTATTAAATGGAGACAGAACAAATACAAAACGCATCCTGTACTGACCCGGAGTTACCTCCTGTATTATACTCCAGAGCTGCACTCACTATTCTGCTGGAGGAGTCACTGAGCACATACATTACATTACTTATCCTGTACTGATCCGGAGTTACATCCTGTATTATACTCCAGAGCTGCACTCCCTATTCTGCTGGTGCAGTCACTGTGTACATACATTACATTACTGATACTGAGTTACATCCTGTATTATATTCCAGAGCTGCACTCACTATTCTGCTGGAGGAGTCACTGTGTACATACATTACATTACTGATACTGAGTTACATCCTGTATTATACTCCAGAGCTGCACTCCCTATTCTGCTGGTGCAGTCACTGTGTACATACATTACATTACTGATACTGAGTTACATCCTGTATTATATTCCAGAGCTGCACTCACTATTCTGCTGGAGGAGTCACTGTGTACATACATTACATTACTTATCCTGTACTGATCCTGAGTTACCTCCTGCATTATACTCCAGAGCTGCACTCACTATTCTGCTGGTGCAATCACTGTGTACATACATTACATTACTGATCCTGAGTTACCTCCTGTATTATATTCCAGAGCTGCACTCACTATTCTGCTGGTGCAATCACTGTGTACATACATTACATTACTGATACTGAGTTACATCCTGTATTATATTCCAGAGCTGCACTCACTATTCTGCTTGGTGCAGTCACTGTGTACATACATTACATTACTTATCCTGTACTGATCCTGAGTTACCTCCTGCATTATACTCCAGAGCTGCACTCACTATTCTGCTGGTGCAATCACTGTGTACATACATTACATTACTGATCCTGAGTTACCTCCTGCATTATACTCCAGAGCTGCACTCACTATTCTGCTGGGGGAGTCACTGTGTACATACATTACTGATCCTGAGTTACCTCCTGTAATATACTCCAGAGCTGCACTCACTATTCTGCTGGTGCAGTCACTGTGTACATACATTACATTACTGATCCTGAGTTACCTCCTGTAATATACTCCAGAGCTGCACTCACTATTCTGCTGGTGCAGTCGCTGTGTACATACATTACATTACTGATCCTGTACTGATCCTGAGTTACCTCCTGTATTATACTCCAGAGCTGCACTCACTATTCTGCAGATGCAGTCACTGTGTACATACATTACTGATCCTGAATTACATCCTGTATTACACTCCAGAGCTGCACTCACTATTCTGCTGGTGCAGTCACACATTCCCCCTCCGGCTCACAGCAGGTATTTGCTCCTCTCCTCACCAGCGGTGGGAATATGACAGGAGGGGACAGGCTGCGGCAGGTCTCCGCACATTCTGTCGGCTCCGGATTGTATGCCCTCCCCGGAGCTGCAGCCTCACCTGGAGGTCAGGCGCTGGGAGGCGAGTGTCGTCCGGGTGAAGCTCTCCTGCTCTTCTTCGCTGTGACTGTTGAACAGGTCCGGCTCTGCTCCTTCACCGAAATCCTCAAACTGCTCCTCCTGTCCAGTGACGGTGATCCCCGAGATATCGCACAGGGACAGCTCCAGCCCTTCAGGCCTGAAACACAGATATAGAGGTGTACACAAGAGATCGGGGCCCGCTATGGACAGGTGACTGCACATGGCCTCACTCCATTCACTTCTATGGGAGTCCCCCCAAAAATGCAGCGAAAGGGTGTTTGTCAAGATTCCCATAGAAGTGAATGGTGAGCAGCCACCTATGCGATCCACTTGGGCTGAGACAGAGCCACGATCTCAAGACAGGTGAGGATCACAGAGGTGGGACCCGCATGTACGGGGGCTTCTCGGTGACAGGGTCCTGGCGCATGAGTGCAAAACATGGCTGTAAAAACACAAAACAGGAAATTACATACAAGTCACAGTCACGTGCGTCTTGCATTGAAGTCCATGGTTAAGTAGTCGACTTGTGAGAAAACAAGGTGAGGTCGACGCCAGAGCGAAAAGGTGAGGTCGACGCCACAGGACAGAGGAAAGGTGAGGTCGACGCCACAGGACAGAGGAAAGGTGAGGTCGACGCCAGAGGACAGAGGAAAGGGGAGGTCGACGCCAGAGGACAGAGGAAAGGTGAGGTCGACGCCAGAGGACAGAGGAAAGGGGAGGTCGACGCCACAGGATAGAGGAAAGGGGAGGTCGACACTAGAGGACAGAGGAAAGGGGAGGTCGACGCCACAGGATAGAGGAAAGGGGAGGTCGACGCCAGAGCGAAAAAGGGGAGGTCGATGCCAGAGCGAAAAAAGGGGAGGTCGATGCCAGAGCGATAAGGGGAGGTCGAAGCCAGAGCGAAAAAAAGGAGAGGTCGACGCCAGAGCGAAAAAAAGGAGAAGTCGACGCCAGAGCAAAAAAAGGGGAGGTCGACGCCAGAGCGAAAAAAGGGAAGGTCGATGCCAGAGCGAAAAAAGGGGAGGTCGACGCCAGAGCCAAAAGGGGAGGTCGACGCCATTGAATGCATTTGGGAAAATCATCAAGATCCTCCGCTGGCAGCTCCTTTGTAATCTCCGATCAATGAAGTTCCAGATGTGCTCAATGGGAGACAAGATCGGAGACGCTGCTCACAGTCATAAGTGACACGCGGTCTCGTGTTGTGTCAAACTCAATGCAGAGAAGTGCATTTACAATATATATTCGTAAAAAGAAAAAAAAAAAAAAAAAGAATGTTCCTCTTACGTTGCTGGCGCATGTCCCCGAGACCCCGCTCCATCTCCCTCAGCCTCGGGGTCTTCCTGTGCAGTTAACCCTCCAGTATCTTCATCTGTGAAGGTCTCGCACTCGCTATAGGCGCTCTCCGAGCCCACATAGGCGCTGTCCGTCACCTCCGTAACCTGCCGGGAGACAAAAAGCGAAACGCGTTAATGCCAGTACTGGTGTTAGCGGTGGGCACAGAACACCTGATCCTCTTCTATCGACTCTCCCTACCTTACCGGACAGTGAGGAGGTCTCAGTAATGGTGGTCATGAAGGAGTTAATCCGTGCCAGTCCGGCACAGCCCGCCGTCTTTATTACCCGGGGTCGAGTCTTTATATGTAACAGGATTAACAGAGTCGGGTTTATTATTAAGAGTGTTCTGTGGCGGAGGCAGCGAGACGTCTCCGACCTCACTCAGCAAAACGTGAGGAAGGATGAGGCTCTCGCTGCTCTTCCTGGCACGAGATACGAGGGTCTGACTCAGCGAAAACTTTCTTAGAGCAAAGTTCATCATAACCCCGTGTACTACGGAGAGACAATATATAGATGGAGACGGACACTGGACATCAATGATTCGCCCCTACCTGTAAAACACGCATTAATATAAATCATATGGCGGTAAAAATCCCAAAAACATTTGATTTGGAGCTACGTTTTTCTGATCCATAGCTCCAAATCCCCTGCACAGCTATAGAGATAAAATAAAAAATTGTTGCTTCCTGCGGCCACCACTAGGGGGAGCTCACCAAAGAGCAATTTCCTATGGAGTTAAAAGGGGGTTGTACAAATCAGTCTTCAATGAGCTCCCTCTAGTGGTGGCTGTTGGCAGACTATATATCCCTACGGCCACCACTAGGGGAAGCTTACTAAAGATGATCTTCATTGAGCTCCCTCTAGTGGTGGCTGTCGGTAAACTATATATCCCTGTGGCCACCACTAGAGGGAGCTTACTAAAGACGATCTTCAGTGAGCTCCCTCTAGTGGTGGCCACAGGGATATATATAGCCTGCCGACAGCCACCACTAGGGGGCGCATATTGAAGACGATCTTCAGTGAGCTCCCTCTAGTGGTGGCTGTCGGCAGACTATATATCCCTGTGGCCACCACTAGGGGGAGCTTATTAAAGATGATCTTCATTGAGCTCCCTCTAGTGGTGGCTGTCGGTAAACTATATATCCCTGCGGCCACCACTAGGGAGAGCTTACTAAAGACGATCTTCAGTGTGCTCCCTCTAGTGGTGACTGTTGGCAGACTATATATCCCTGTGGCCACCACTAGAGGGAGCTTACTAAATACGATCTTCAGTGTGCTCCCTCTAGTGGTGACTGTTGGCAGACTATATATCCCTGTGGCGACCACTAGGGGGAGCATATTAAAGACTATCTTCAGTGAGCTCCCTCTTGTGGTGGCTGCAGGGATATATAGTCTGCCGACAGCCACCACTAGGGGGAGCTCACTGAAGATCGTCTTTAATATGCTCCCTCTAGTGGTGGCCGCAGGGATATATAGTCTGCCGACAGCCACCACTAGGGGGAGCTTATTAAAGACGATTTTCAGTGAGCTCCCTCTATTGGTGGCTGTCAGCAGACTATATACCCCTGTGGCCACCACTAGGGGGAGCTTATTAAAGATGATCTTCAGTGAGCTCCCTCTTGTAGTGACTGCTGGTAGACTATATATCCCTGCGGCCACCACTAGGGGGAGCTTATTAAAGACGATCTTCAGTGAGCTCCCTCTAGTGGTGGCTGTCGGCAGACTATATATCCCTGTGGCCACCACTAGGGGGAGCCTATTAAAGATGATCTTCAGTGAGCTCCCTCTAGTAGTGAGTGCTGGTAGACTATATATCCCTGCGGCCACCACTAGGGGGAGCTTAAAGACGATCTTCAGTGTGCTCCCTCTAGTGGTGCCTGCCAAAGACTATATATCCCTGCGGCCACCACTAGGGGGAGCTTATTAAAGATGATCTTCAGTGAGCTCCCTCTAGTGGTGGCTGTTGGCAGACTATATATCCCTGCGGCCACCACTAGAGGGAGCTTATTAAAGACGATCTTCAGTGAGCTCCCTCTAGTGGTGGCTGTCGGCAGACTATATATCCCTGCGGCCACCACTAGGGGGAGCCTATTAAAGATGATCTTCAGTGAGCTCCCTCTAGTGGTGGCTGTCGGCAGACTATATATCCCTGCGGCCACCACTAGGGGGAGCGTACTAAAGACGATCTTCAGTGAGCTCCCTCTAGTGGTGGCAGCCGGCAGACTAAAAATCCCTGTGGTCACCACTAGAGGGAGCTTACTGACGAACAATTTTCTGTTGAGTTAATAGGGAGCTGTAGAAATCAGTCTTCAGTGTGCGCCCCCTAGTGGTGGCTGTCGGCAGACTATATATCCCTGCGGCCACCACTAGGGGGAGCGTACTAAAGACGATCTTCAGTGAGCTCCCTCTAGTGGTGGCCACGAGCATCAATAATTTTATCATATACCTCTATAGTTATATAGGGGGTTTGAAGCTCTTATATTAAGAAATTAGTCACAGAATTTTGGACCTAAAAGTGAAATGGAGTTTAAAACTAGAGATTTAATTGAAGAAATAAAAAGAAAAGTATTTGGGTAGGAAACAGGTAGGGTCTCGGCACCCATAAAGGGGTTGACCAGGTTCTTTTTTCCCCCCATTTAATTTAGCGCTGGGGGAGGGGACAGCTAAAGAGAAACACCAGTGACCGAGTGGGCAAGATGGCGGCACATCCTGGCTGGATACTATGTAACCACATACAGATACACAGCATGTACCGGTATATGGCGGTATTTATAGACTGGGAGAAGCCATTGATCTTTGAACAGGGAGGTAAATTGACTGTTATTGCGGCACTCGCAGGAGGAAAAATCCACCCGACATTTAATCTCAGTGCAACCAGATCCTCTTCCCCTTACGGCTTCCTGCAAAGCAGCGAGAACAGGAACATGGAGGCTGCTGTGCGATGGAGGAATCCCCCGAAGCACAATAACAGGGTCTTCAGGACGGCAGAGACGAGGTCCCAATCCTGCACCTGTCGCAGCTCACACTGGATCATTACTGAGAAATTCTAGATATATGTGTGAAGTCCTGACCCTCTGAAATACAGGCCGTGCCCCCCAAAGTAATCTGCATGAGACTCACAGTCACAGCGCGCACACAGCCATGTGTGCCACAGTGCCCCCCCACAACAGTGACCCCCACAGTGCCCCCTCCACAACAGTGACCACCAGTGTGTCCCCTACAACAGTGATCACCACAGTGCCCCCTCCACAACAGTGACCACCACAGTGCCCCCTCCACAACAGTGACCACCACAGTGCCCCCCCACAACAGTGACCCCCACAGTGCCCCCTCCACAACAGTGACCACCACAGTGCCCCCTCCACAACAGTGACCACCACAGTGCCCCCCCTCAACAGTGACCACCACAGTGCCCCCTCCACAACAGTGACCACCACAGTGCCCCCTCCACAACAGTGATCACCACAGTGCCCCCTCCACAACAGTGATCACCACAGTGCCCCCTCCACAACAGTGACCACCACAGTGCCCCCTCCACAACAGTGACCACCACAGTGCCCCCCCACAACAGTGACCCCCACAGTGCCCCCTCCACAACAGTGACCACCACAGTGCCCCCTCCACAACAGTGACCACCACAGTGCCCCCCCTCAACAGTGACCACCAGTGTGTCCCCTACAACAGTGATCACCACAGTGCCCCCTCCACAACAGTGACCACCACAGTGCCCCCTCCACAACAGTGACCACCACAGTGCCCCCCCACAACAGTGACCCCCACAGTGCCCCCTCCACAACAGTGACCACCACAGTGCCCCCTCCACAACAGTGACCACCACAGTGCCCCCCCACAACAGTGACCACCACAGTGCCCCCTCCACAACAGTGACCACCACAGTGCCCCCCCTCAACAGTGACCACCAGTGTGTCCCCTACAAAGACCCCACAGTGCCCCATCCAAAACAGTGACCACCACAGTGCCCCCCTCCAGAACAGTGACCACCAGTGTGTCCCCTACAAAGACCCCCACAGTGCCCCATCCAAAACAGTGACCACCAGTGTCCCCCCTACAACAGTGTCCACCACAGTGACCCCCCACAACAGTGACCACCAGTGTGTCCCCTATAAAGACCCCCACAGTGCCCCATCCAAAACAGTGACCACCAGTGTCCCCCCTACAATAGTGATCACCATAGTGACCCCCCCACAACAGTGACCACCAGTGTGTCCCCTATAAAGACCCCACAGTGCTCCATCGAAAACAGTGACCACCAGTGTCCCCCCTACAACAGTGTCCACCATAGTGACCCCTCCTGAAGAATGATCACCAGTGTGTCCCCTATAAAGACCCCCACAGTGCCTCATCCAAAACAGTGACCGCAAGTGTCTCCCCTACAAGAGTGATCACAACAGTGCCCCCCCAACAGTGACAGACACGGTGCCTCAGCCTACAACAAAGACCACCACAGTGCCCCCTCCACAATAGTGGTTGCCCTAATCTACAACAGTGACTACCTGAGTGCCTCCTCAACAACAGTGACCGCCACAGGGCCCCCCTAAAGAGACCACCACAATTCCCCATTCACAACAGTGACCACTAGTGTCCCCCTCAACATTGACCGCCATAGTGACCAATCCAGAACAGTGTTTTCCCCAATGCCCCAGTCTACAAAAGTGACCACGCAAGTGCCCACCCCACGACTTTCATCACCACAGTGCCCCCCCCACAGTACCAGACACAGTGCCCCAGCCTATAACAAAGACCACCATAGTGCCCCCTCCACAACAGTGTTTGCCCCAATCTACAACAGTGACCGCCACAGTGCACCCCCACGAGCAGAGCTGCCAATGTACTATCAAAATAACAGCAGTTGTGCATCCCCACAATAGTATCTACCACAACAGTATCCGCCGCAGTGCCCCTTCACAAGGTTAACTGCCATACTGGCCGCTCACAACCATAACCGCCATAGTGCTTCCACAGCAGTAACCCACCCACAAAAGCGGCCACTAAAATAATGGCCCCACAAAAGTATTAGTCACATTACCTCTTCCATCGTGAAAACCACAGGGTCCACAGTTACCATAACAACCACATTCTGCAATGACGACAACATGAGACCCCCTACGTCAGTAACAGCCACAGTGCATCCATAACCTTGGCATCACAACCATGACGACCCAAAGAGTGACTGTCACAGACCCTTCCACAAAGTAGTGACAGTACCCTCCACAACTATGACAAACCTCAAAACAGCGACCACCACAGTGCCCCTATACAGCCATAGCTAGACCAGTCACAGTGCCCCTATACAGCCATAGCTAGGCCAGTCACAGTGCCCCTATACAGCCATAGCTAGGCCAGTCACAGTGCCCCTATACAGCCATAGCTAGGCCAGTCACAGTGCCCCTATACAGCCATATCTAGACCAGTCACAGTGCCCCTATACAGCCATAGCTAGGCCAGTCACAGTGCCCCTATACAGCCATAGCTAGACCAGTCACAGTGCCCCTATACAGCCATAGCTAGGCCAGTCACAGTGCCCCTATACAGCCATAGCTAGGCCAGTCACAGTGCCCCTATACAGTCATAGCTAGACCAGTCACAGTGCCCCTATACAGTCATAGCTAGGCCAGTCACAGTGCCCCTATACAGCCATAGCTAGGCCAGTCACAGTGCCCCTATACAGCCATAGCTAGGCCAGTCACAGTGCCCCTATACAGCCATAGCTAGGCCAGTCACAGTGCCCCTATACAGCCATAGCTAGGCCAGTCACAGTGCCCCTATACAGCCATAGCTAGGCCAGTCACAGTGCCCCTATACAGTCATAGCTAGGCCAGTCACAGTGCCCCTATACAGCCATAGCTAGACCAGTCACAGTGCCCCTATACAGCCATAGCTAGGCCAGTCACAGTGCCCCTATACAGTCATAGCTAGGCCAGTCACAGTGCCCCTATACAGCCATAGCTAGACCAGTCACAGTGCCCCTATACAGCCATAGCTAGACCAGTCACAGTGCCCCTATACAGCCATAGCTAGGCCAGTCACAGTGCCCCTATACAGCCATAGCTAGGCCAGTCACAGTGCCCCTATACAGCCATAGCTAGGCCAGTCACAGTGCCCCTATACAGCCATAGCTAGGCCAGTCACAGTGCCCCTATACAGCCATAGCTAGGCCAGTCACAGTGCCCCTATACAGCCATAGCTAGGCCAGTCACAGTGCCCCTATACAGCCATAGCTAGGCCAGTCACAGTGCCCCTATACAGCCATAGCTAGACCAGTCACAGTGCCCCTATACAGCCATAGCTAGGCCAGTCACAGTGCCCCTATACAGTCATAGCTAGGCCAGTCACAGTGCCCCTATACAGCCATAGCTAGACCAGTCACAGTGCCCCTATACAGCCATAGCTAGACCAGTCACAGTGCCCCTATACAGCCATAGCTAGGCCAGTCACAGTGCCCCTATACAGCCATAGCTAGGCCAGTCACAGTGCCCCTATACAGCCATAGCTAGGCCAGTCACAGTGCCCCTATACAGCCATAGCTAGGCCAGTCACAGTGCCCCTATACAGCCATAGCTAGGCCAGTCACAGTGCCCCTATACAGCCATAGCTAGACCAGTCACAGTGCCCCTATACAGCCATAGCTAGACCAGTCACAGTGCCCCTATACAGCCATAGCTAGGCCAGTCACAGTGCCCCTATACAGCCATAGCTAGACCAGTCACAGTGCCCCTATACAGCCATAGCTAGGCCAGTCACAGTGCCCCTATACAGCCATAGCTAGGCCAGTCACAGTGCCCCTATACAGCCATAGCTAGGCCAGTCACAGTGCCCCTATACAGCCATAGCTAGGCCAGTCACAGTGCCCCTATACAGCCATAGCTAGGCCAGTCACAGTGCCCCTATACAGCCATAGCTAGGCCAGTCACAGTGCCCCTATACAGCCATAGCTAGGCCAGTCACAGTGCCCCTATACAGCCATAGCTAGGCCAGTCACAGTGCCCCTATACAGCCATAGCTAGGCCAGTCACAGTGCCCCTATACAGCCATAGCTAGGCCAGTCACAGTGCCCCAATACAGCCATAGCTAGGCCAGTCACAGTGCCCCAATACAGCCATAGCTAGGCCAGTCACAGTGCCCCAATACAGCCATAGCTAGACCAGTCACAGTGCCCCTATACAGTCATAGCTATACCAGTCACAGTGCCCCTATACAGCCATAGCTAGACCAGTCACAGTGCCCCTATACAGCCATAGCTAGGCCAGTCACAGTGCCCCTATACAGCCATAGCTAGGCCAGTCACAGTGCCCCTATACAGTCATAGCTAGACCAGTCACAGTGCCCCTATACAGTCATAGCTAGACCAGTCACAGTGCCCCTATACAGCCATAGCTAGACCAGTCACAGTGCCCCTATACAGCCATAGCTAGGCCAGTCACAGTGCCCCTATACAGCCATAGCTAGGCCAGTCACAGTGCCCCTATACAGCCATAGCTAGGCCAGTCACAGTGCCCCTATACAGTCATAGCTAGACCAGTCACAGTGCCCCTATACAGCCATAGCTAGGCCAGTCACAGTGCCCCTATACAGTCATAGCTAGGCCAGTCACAGTGCCCCTATACAGCCATAGCTAGGCCAGTCACAGTGCCCCTATACAGCCATAGCTAGGCCAGTCACAGTGCCCCTATACAGCCATAGCTAGACCAGTCACAGTGCCCCTATACAGCCATAGCTAGGCCAGTCACAGTGCCCCTATACAGCCATATCTAGGCCAGTCACAGTGCCCCTATACAGCCATAGCTAGGCCAGTCACAGTGCCCCTATACAGCCATAGCTAGGCCAGTCACAGTGCCACTTTCCAAGTGGGAGGGACGGCCATGTCTTTATTGGTGCCAGGTCCGGCCTTCAGTCTTTTCCAAACTCATCGTAAAGTGGACCACACCAGTACCCACCGGCGCCGGTAAACCACTAATATCTGGAATATGCCGGGAGAACGGCCTACTCTTCCGGGTGATCTTTTGGGGCATTTCAGGACACTAGGCATGTACCAAGATCCCATGTATGTAGTGGGGGCTAATATTGGGGTCATTAGGGAGCATCAATGTCCCAAACATGGTGACAATCATCTTCATATGACCAGACCAATCAGATCCAGTCAATATCTGCCAAATTTCCCTGCTGTCCAACCAAGTCTTAAAGGGCCAGCACCAAACCTAAAGTCGGCAAGTGATAAAAGTGCAGATAATTGGGTTTTATTTGGGTTCAGGGGTACAAAAGTCCATTCCTCTTTGGCTGATAACAGGGGACAGTAGAAGTACATAATATAAACAGTCAGTGGAAAACAATCATTTTTAGTTACCGGTCTTTCTGGGAAAAGTTGAGTGACAACCGATACGGCTCACCCAGCTTTCCCAGACTCCTGATAGGCTATATGAATATTGTGGCGTAAGAGAAGACCCCCCCCTCCCCCCAAATCTTTACATGTAGCAGAGCCAATTATGTTTCCTGGGGGAAGCAATTGGTAAAATGACAAGTTCGGCTCTGCTACATCTATATGTGTAATATACACAGTACGTCACATATGTAGGTAATGCAAAACTTCTGCGCGCATTCCTGGTGCTGTGTACACAAAACGACACCGCACCGGCAACAGCTGCGAATGTGAAACCCTGCAGGTGCCTCTTCCTGGGCGACTCACCTGTAGCGCCATCCTCACCGGGGTTAGTGCCTGCCCTTCTCGGACCAGCATCGCACCTACGGGCAGCACAGTGGTGGTCAGACTGAATCCAGGGGGGGGGGTCCAACAGGTGGGACGGCGGCTAAAGAATGAAGCGAGCGTCTGTTTCTGACCTTGCTACCTGGAGAAGCGTCTCTTTGAACTGGGAGGAGACAAACCCTTCCTCTTATGTCGTGTGCACTCAGGTACACTCCTCCTGCACTTAACCCCTCCAGAACCGAGATGCACCGCAGCCACTGACCTGGCTGACACTTTTCCATACACTTTGCGTTTCAGTTTCTCAAGATCACAGATAGGGAGTCTCCTAACCCTATCTCAACAGCTTCACGTCATTTAGTCAAGTTCAGGAGATCTGTGGACCATTGTGGAAATTTCGGTCTGTGTAAAGCAAACGATACACTTTAAAGGGGAAAAGTCGCTCGCCAAAAATTTAAATAATTTTACCATGGCGTAAAAGCCGCTGTTCTCCCGAATCCGGCGTAGTTTTTCTTTTCTTCCTACGCTTCTCCCTTCCTGAGATATGACCCCCTCTTCCTTGTGAGTAAATCATGTCTTCTTGGCAAAAGTGGGCGTGGTCCTGAACTCTTCTCGAGGACCATGCCCACTCTGATAAAGAGACCAAATTTAAATACCGCAAAGAGGGGGTCATATCTCAGGACTGGAGAGGCGCAGGAACGAAAGAAAAACTGCGCCGGATTCAGGAGAACAGCGGCATTTACACTGGGTTAAAAATGTATATATTTATGACAAGTGACAAATGCCCTTTAATAAATCCTCAGCTTTGAGAAATATTATAGGAGTTGTCTCATGACCTTAGTAGTTAGGCTGTTTGTTATTTCTATCCAATCATTTGATGGATACCACAAGGTCTGTATTTTTTGCTCCCATTGGGCTGATATACCTTTTTTCTCCTAAATATATGGAATTATATAGTATTTTATGCAAAAACAAAGCAAAAAAACAATCCCAAAACAAACTACACAACATTTTCATTTTGTCACGCCACCATACGTGCCAGACTACACTGGCATATGTCTGATAGGAGTTATACATCAGGGAATAGATTTGGTGAGTAGTAATTGCCACCTTCTGAAAGGCTCCTTATTAGTGGCCCTCAGTTGCCCCCAACAATCCCATTAATCCTTAGGGGCTCCAGGAACCAGAACGTACACCAATCAGTGGATCAGCATGATGACTTACTTCTGAGTTGTCGTGCCCTATAAATTTGTACAGGCTTTTGGTTGGTGAATGCAAATAGTATTTTTCCATTCAATGACAGCAAGCAGTGAAACAGATCACAGCCTTCAAGATAGTAGAATCATCTTTGCGGCTAGCCGTTATGGCTACCAAGAATTGGGCATTCATTGACCGTTCTCAACAAGGCTCGTACTATGAGCTTTAAGGAAGGGCGTTTATGCCAGTCCCATCCCTGGCATTTCAATTTGTTTCTTTGGGTGGCGTTTATGCTCCCATCGACTTTAGGGAAAAAAGCGCAATCCAGGAAAGCCCCGTGTGCCCTCACTATGGAGGAACACAGAGGTGCTCCTTGTATAGAGTGTTGGTTTCGCGAAGGACTGCGAGAAGTGACTACGAGCCAAATTCCTCATACATCTCCGCAGTGTTTATATTCTACCACAGACGGCTGCAGGAGAAAGTATGTCTGACACACAAGCTGTTACCAGACAGACGGGAGCAGCAAACCCTGCCCGAAAAGGGGGAAAATAGTATTATAGCAGTTATATTCTTGTATATAGGAGCAGTATTATAGTAGTTATATTCCTGTACATAGGAGCAGTATTATAGTAGTTATATTCTTGTACATAAAGGGCTGTATTATAGTAGTTATATTCTTGTACATAGGAGCAGTATTATAGCAGTTATATTCTTGTATATAGGGGCAGTATTATAGTAGTTATATTCTTGTATATAGGGGCAGTATTATAGTAGTTATATTCCTGTACATAGGAGCAGTATTATAGTAGTTATATTCTTGTACATAAAGGGCTGTATTATAGTAGTTATATTCTTGTACATAGGAGCAGTATTATAGCAGTTATATTCTTGTATATAGGGGCAGTATTATAGTAGTTATATTCTTGTATATAGGGGCAGTATTATAGTAGTTATATTCTTGTATATAGGGGCAGTATTATAGCAGTTATATTCTTGTATATAGGGGCAGTATTATAGCAGTTATATTCTTGTATATAGGGGCAGTATTATAGTAGTTATATTCTTGTATATAGGGGCAGTATTATAGTAGTTATATTCTTGTACATAGGGGCAGTATTATAGTAGTTATATACCTGTACATAGGGGCAGTATTATAGTAGTTATATTCTTGTACATAGGGGCAGTATTATAGTAGTTCTATTGCTGTACATAGGGGCAGTATTATAGTAGTTATATTCTTGTACATAGGGGCAGTATTATAGTAGTTATATTCTTGTATATAGGGGCAGTATTATAGTAGTTATATTCCTGTACATAGGGGCAGTATTATAGTAGTTATATTCTTGTATATAGAGGCAGTATTATAGTAGTTATATTCTTGTATATAGGGGCAGTATTATAGTAGTTATATTCCTGTACATAGGGGCAGTATTATAGTAGTTATATTCTTGTATATAGGGGCAGTATTATAGTAGTTATATTCTTGTATATAGGGGCAGTATTATAGCAGTTATATTCTTGTATATAGGGGCAGTATTATAGCAGTTATATTCTTGTATATAGGGGCAGTATTATAGTAGTTATATTCTTGTATATAGGGGCAGTATTATAGTAGTTATATTCTTGTACATAGGGGCAGTATTATAGTAGTTATATACCTGTACATAGGGGCAGTATTATAGTAGTTATATTCTTGTACATAGGGGCAGTATTATAGTAGTTCTATTGCTGTACATAGGGGCAGTATTATAGTAGTTATATTCTTGTACATAGGGGCAGTATTATAGTAGTTATATTCTTGTATATAGGGGCAGTATTATAGTAGTTATATTCCTGTACATAGGGGCAGTATTATAGTAGTTATATTCTTGTATATAGAGGCAGTATTATAGTAGTTATATTCTTGTATATAGGGGCAGTATTATAGTAGTTATATTCCTGTACATAGGGGCAGTATTATAGTAGTTATATTCTTGTATATAGGGGCAGTATTATAGTAGTTATATTCTTGTATATAGGGGCAGTATTATAGCAGTTATATTCTTGTACATAAAGGGCTGTATTATAGTAGTTATATTCCTGTACATAGGGGCAGTATTATAGTAGTTATATTCTTGTATATAGGGGCAGTATTATAGCAGTTATATTCTTGTATATAGGAGCAGTATTATAGTAGTTATATTCTTGTACATAAAGGGCTGTATTATAGTAGTTATATTCTTGTACATAGGAGCAGTATTATAGCAGTTATATTCTTGTATATAGGGGCAGTATTATAGCAGTTATATTCTTGTATATAGGGGCAGTATTATAGTAGTTATATTCTTGTATATAGGGGCAGTATTATAGCAGTTATATTCTTGTATATAGGGGCAGTATTATAGTAGTTATATTCTTGTATATAGGGGCAGTATTATAGTAGTTATATTCTTGTACATAGGGGCAGTATTATAGTAGTTATATACCTGTACATAGGGGCAGTATTATAGTAGTTATATTCTTGTACATAGGGGCAGTATTATAGTAGTTCTATTGCTGTACATAGGGGCAGTATTATAGTAGTTATATTCTTGTACATAGGGGCAGTATTATAGTAGTTATATTCTTGTATATAGGGGCAGTATTATAGTAGTTATATTCCTGTACATAGGGGCAGTATTATAGTAGTTATATTCTTGTATATAGAGGCAGTATTATAGTAGTTATATTCTTGTATATAGGGGCAGTATTATAGTAGTTATATTCCTGTACATAGGGGCAGTATTATAGTAGTTATATTCTTGTATATAGGGGCAGTATTATAGTAGTTATATTCTTGTATATAGGGGCAGTATTATAGCAGTTATATTCTTGTACATAGGAGCAGTATTATAGTAGTTATATTCTTGTACATAGGGGGCAGTATTATAGTAGTTATATTCTTGTACATAGGGGCAGTATTATAGTAGTTATATTCTTGTACATAGGGGCAGTATTATAGTAGTTATATTCTTGTACATAGGGGCAGTATTATAGCAGTTATATTCCTGTACATAGGAGCAGTATTATAGCAGTTATATTCTTGTATATAGGGGCAGTATTATAGTAGTTATATTCTTGTATATAGGGGCAGTATTATAGTAGTTATATTCTTGTATATAGGGGCAGTATTATAGCAGTTATATTCTTGTATATAGGGGCAGTATTATAGTAGTTATATTCTTGTATATAGGGGCAGTATTATAGTAGTTATATTCTTGTACATAGGGGCAGTATTATAGTAGTTATATACCTGTACATAGGGGCAGTATTATAGTAGTTATATTCTTGTACATAGGGGCAGTATTATAGTAGTTATATTGCTGTACATAGGGGCAGTATTATAGTAGTTATATTCTTGTACATAGGGGCAGTATTATAGTAGTTATATTCTTGTACATAGGGGCAGTATTATAGTAGTTATATTCTTGTATATAGGGGCAGTATTATAGTAGTTATATTCCTGTACATAGGGGCAGTATTATAGTAGTTATATTCTTGTATATAGAGGCAGTATTATAGTAGTTATATTCTTGTACATAGGGGCAGTATTATAGTAGTTATATTCTTGTACATAGGGGGCAGTATTATAGTAGTTATATTCTTGTACATAGGGGCAGTATTATAGTAGTTATATTCTTGTACATAGGAGCAGTATTATAGTAGTTATATTCTTGTACATAGGAGCAGTATTATAGTAGTTATATTCTTGTACATAGGGGGCAGTATTATAGTATTTATATTCCTGTACATAGGGAGCAGTATTATAGTAGTTATATTCTTGTACATAGGGGGCAGTATTATAGTATTTATATTCCTGTACATAGGGGCAGTATTATAGAAGTTATATTCTTGTACATAGGGGGCAGTATTATAGTAGTTATATTCTTGTACATAGGGGGCAGTATTATAGAAGTTATATTCTTGTACATAGGGGGCAGTATTATAGTAGTTATATTCTTGTACATAGGGGGCAGTATTATAGTAGTTATATTCTTGTACATAGGAGCAGTATTATAGTAGTTATATTCTTGTACATAGGGGGCAGTATTATAGTATTTATATTCCTGTACATAGGGGCAGTATTATAGAAGTTATATTCTTGTACATAGGGAGCAGTATTATAGTAGTTATATTCTTGTACATAGGGGGCAGTATTATAGAAGTTATATTCTTGTACATAGGGGGCAGTATTATAGTAGTTATATTCTTGTACATAGGGGGCAGTATTATAGTAGTTATATTCTTGTACATAGGGGGCAGTATTATAGTAGTTATATTCTTGTACATAGGGGGCAGTATTATAGTAGTTATATTCTTGTACATAGGAGCAGTATTATAGTAGTTATATTCTTGTACATTGGGGCAGTATTATAGTATTTATATTCCTGTACATAGGGAGCAGTATTATAGTAGTTCTCTCTAACTACAGCCAGGAAGTGCTGTCATGGGGACAAAAGCTACCAGTTTTCAGTTGTCTGATAACAGCTGATTACTTAGTGGTCTTTAGGGCGAGACCCCCTCTCAGATCGTTAAAAAATGGTTTTTAAAATTAGAAAACCACTTGAATTACGGGAAGAGGAAATACCGTATGCACAAATAATTTTAGGGAAAATCCTATAAAAAAAAATATAAATAAAAGCTGAAATAAATTAGCCTGTTTGCTGTAGCACAGTCCACAGCGGTTCGATACATGGGGATACGCAATTATCAAAATGGGTCAGGCATCTTGTAATACCACCTCTACACAGCAGAGGGCAGCAGAGAGAAACGTAAGCCCTTCAGTATGGGGCGGACGCTGACATGTGGTGGAGAGGACCATTTATACTTTAAGTTCAAGGTGACACTTTCCGATGTTATCTCCAAACTGAGAACAACAAATGCTCGGAGCAAATTTGCAAAGTTTACACCAAATACACCTGATAGCGAGGCCTCGGCTACACAGAGACTTGCAGATGCACTGCACAGTCACCTATGACCTCCGGCATAAGTGCAACGAGCCCACCGAGTCCTTGTGTCACCATGATTACTCAATATGCAGGTGCCACACATTCCAGGAGTAATCACATTGCCCAAAATTTAAAAGAGGTTTTCTTTTTCTTTTTTTTTCCACCCTTGAAACAGCGCCCCTCTTCTCCATAGGCTAAGTCTGGTAATACAGCTGCTATTCGCTAGAAAAGAAGCTAAGCTGCAATACCAAACAAGGACAAGGGCGGCACTGCTGAAGAGAAAAAAAAATATAGAGATCACTCCTTTACATGTGGTGCCACCATCATAATGGGTGAAAAATAGAGATCACTCCTTTTACATGTGGTGCCACCATCATAATGAGGTGAAAACTAGAGATCACTCCTTTAACATGAGGTGCCATCATAATGGGTGAAAAATAGAGATCACTCTTTTTATATGTGGTGCCACCATCATAATGGGTGAAAAATAGAGATCACTCCATTTACATGTGGTGCCACCATCATAATGAGGTGAAAACTAGAGATCACTCCTTTAACATGAGGTGCCATCATAATGGGTGAAAAATAGAGATCACTCTTTTTATATGTGGTGCCACCATCATAATGGGTGAATTGACATACGGAGGGGCTGTCATGTGCCACACATTCCAGGAGTAATCCTGTTGCCTAAAATTTAAAAGGGGTTTTCTTTTTTTCAACCCTTGAAACAGCGCCCCTCTTGTCCATAGGCCAAGTCTGGTAATACAGCTGCTATTCACTAAAAAAGAAGCTAAGCTGCAATACCAAACAAGGACAAGGGCGGCGATGCTGAAGAGAAAAAAAAATATAGAGATCACTCCTTTTACATGTGGTGCCACCATCATAATGGGGTGAAAACTAGAGATCAATCTTTTTACATGTGGTACCACCATCATAATGGGTGAAAAAGAAAGATCACTCCTTTTACATGTGTTGCTATCATCATAATAGGTGAATTGACATACGGAGGGGCTGGGATGTGCCACACATTCCAAGAGTAATCACATTGCCCAAAATTTAAAAGGGTTTTTTTTTTCAACCCTTGAAACAGCGCCCCTCTTGTCCATAGGCCAAGTCTGGTAATACAGCTGCTATTCACTAAAAAAGAAGCTAAGCTGCAATACCAAACAAGGACAAGGGCGGCGATGCTGAAGAGAAAAAAAAATATAGAGATCACTCCTTTTACATGTGGTGCCACCATCATAATGGGGTGAAAACTAGAGATCAATCTTTTTACATGTGGTACCACCATCATAATGGGTGAAAAAGAAAGATCACTCCTTTTACATGTGTTGCTATCATCATAATAGGTGAATTGACATACGGAGGGGCTGGGATGTGCCACACATTCCAAGAGTAATCACATTGCCCAAAATTTAAAAGGGTTTTTTTTTTCAACCCTTGAAACAGCGCCCCTCTTGTCCATAGGCCAAGTCTGGTAATACAGCAGCTATTCACTAGAAAAGAGGCTAAGCTGCAATACCAAACAAGGTGGTGCTGCTGAAGAGAAAAAAAAATAAAAAAAAAGATAAGAGATCACTCTTTTTAAATGTGGTGCCACTATCATAATGGGTGAAAAATAGAGATCACTCCTTTTACATGTGGTGCCACCATCATAATGGGGTGAAAACTATAGATCACTCTTTTTTACATGTGTTGCCACCATCCTAGTGAAAAATAAAAATTGCTCCTTTTAAATGTGGTGCCACCATCATTATGGGGTTTTAAAATAAAGATCACTCCTTTTACATGTGGTGCCACCATCATAATGGGCGATTTGACATACGGAGGGGCTGGCATGTGCCTAAAACAGGGTGTGGGACAAAGATAAGAAAAAAAAAGGGTTCAATAGATACAAATCCTATAAATATAAACTCAACGACTAATCATCTCACATAACAATAAAGTGGTACTTGTGGACAAATCATTCATCATTTGTGTCTTATTTGCCGTTACTTTCGTTTAGTTTTGTTTTGGGTTTTTTTGTCGTGGCTTCTGTTGATTTTGTTTATGCCAAATTCATCACATGGTTCAAAATTTTAGCACAATATTAAAAATATAAAATAAAAAAGCAATTTTTTTCCTCCCTTATTTGCACCATAAAAAAAATTTGAAGGTCCTGCTAAAATTTGTTAAAAACAGCACAAACATTACAGTTGTTCATTAAGTCACTCTAGGGAAAAGGAAACATTGGAGTAAAAATTGAGACTTTTTAAAAAGTTGCAATTGATGAAAACAGCAGCAAATGTCTGGAAATTAAAATTACGGCGGGCATAATGAAGAATAGAAAAAGAAACAGGTTGGCATATAAAGTCGATTGAAAAAAAAAAAAAATTAATAAATAATAAAATAAATCATCAGCTTAAAAGAAGAATTTGTTGCAGATCAAAAACACAAAAAAAACTTTATACCAAAAGGGGGAGGGATAATAAAAAAAATAAATAATAAAAAACCAGGCATCTAGTGTCTGTTGGCAGCATAAAAGCACTGATAATTTTGTTGTTGCCTATAATAAAAAGGAAGTAAGAAGACAGAAAAAAGGTAAGCCATTAAAAAAAAAATTAAAATTAAAAAAAAAAATTTAAAAAAAATAAAAAAATTAAAAAAAATTTAAATTATTTTTTTTTTTTTACAAAGATCAAAGGGATCATAGCTAATGACAAATGATGGGGTGGAGGAGGGGAAATGGCATGAGGTTGTGCCTCTACTATGGAGGGAGGGGGGATAAGAGAGCCAACATTGTTCTTGAGCAGCCTGAAGACCACAGGGGTCAGCCGCCTTTGAAAGGGATTAGGAGACTGCAAGGAACTGAAGGCAGATAACTCAGTTACCAAAAATATAAGAAAATTGTTTAAAAGAACAGAGAGTCCTCAGTGGTTGATACCTTTTAATGGCTAACTGAAAAGATGGTAATAATTGCAAGCTTTCGAGACTACTCAGGTCTCTTCATCAGGCATGGTATAACACAAAATCTGAAGAGTCACGTATTTATACACAACAGGACTTAGAATAGTGCAGTAAAAAGAAAAAAAAAAAAAAAAAAAAAAAAAAAAAAAAAAGAACAAGTTATATGAAACAGAACTATCTCTATGGCAGGGGGACAAGCTGTTCTAGCCATAAATACTGCTGCAGTTCAGTGTGAAAGTTTTATTGTCCTTTGATAAGGGTCTGGTCCAGGCTGTGACACGCTCGGATGGTCAGAGGAGCACATCTTTTAACTGATGTAAAAAGACATGAATCCATGAGACACATTCATTCCTTCTCTGAATGTGTCAAAGGTCATCATAAGTTTGTACTCCCATAGTCTCCTGTCTCTCTGGGACTTGAAGTTTCCTTTCAATACCAGCAATTTCATGTCCATGATGCTGTGGTCTGGGTTACAAAAATGTTTGGCCACAGGTAGATCCATCCTTTTTTCTCTAATTGTGTGGCGGTGAGAATTCATCCTTGTCCTGAGCTGTTGTCCTGTCTCCCCTACATACAGACCCCCAGTTGGACATTTGGTACATATAATTAAGTACACCACATTGGTTGTGGTGCAGCTGAACGTACCTGGGATCTTGTAGTCCTGATGTGATCTGGGAATCTTTATCTTGTCCGTTGTCAATATTAATGGACAGGTCTTGCATTTTTTCTGGTTGCAGGGAAATGTTCCTGTTGATGTTGGAGAGGACAGGGAGCTTCTGACAATGATGCTTCTTAGATTTGGGGGCTGTCTAAAACACAGAAGTGGGGGGTCTGGAAAAATAGATTTTAACCGGGCATCTTTTTGCAGTAATGGTTGTAGTTTCCGTGCAGCTCCTCTAAACACCTCCAGATGTGGATTGTAGGTGACTACAAGAGGGACCCGGTTGTTCTCTTCTTTGGTTTTATAATGTAGAAGATGGATACAGACATCCCTGTACAAGAAGCCAATTGACCGTCCAACATACCTGAAATGGGACAGTTTTCATCCAAAACACATAAAAAACTCTATTGTATACAGCCAGGCTATCAGGTACAATCGGATATGTTCCAACAGTACAGATAGAGACAATCACCTTGAGGGCCTCAGAAAAACCTTTTTGAATCAAGGCTACCACCCAAGAACAATTGAAAACCAGATTATAAGAGCCACCAGAATATCAAGAAACCATCTTCTACATTATAAAACCAAAGAAGAGAACAACCGGGTCCCTCTTGTAGTCACCTACAATCCACATCTGGAGGTGTTTAGAGGAGCTGCACGGAAACTACAACCATTACTGCAAAAAGATGCCCGGTTAAAATCTATTTTTCCAGACCCCCCACTTCTGTGTTTTAGACAGCCCCCAAATCTAAGAAGCATCATTGTCAGAAGCTCCCTGTCCTCTCCAACATCAACAGGAACATTTCCCTGCAACCAGAAAAAATGCAAGACCTGTCCATTAATATTGACAACGGACAAGATAAAGATTCCCAGATCACATCAGGACTACAAGATCCCAGGTACGTTCAGCTGCACCACAACCAATGTGGTGTACTTAATTATATGTACCAAATGTCCAACTGGGGGTCTGTATGTAGGGGAGACAGGACAACAGCTCAGGACAAGGATGAATTCTCACCGCCACACAATTAGAGAAAAAAGGATGGATCTACCTGTGGCCAAACATTTTTGTAACCCAGACCACAGCATCATGGACATGAAATTGCTGGTATTGAAAGGAAACTTCAAGTCCCAGAGAGACAGGAGACTATGGGAGTACAAACTTATGATGACCTTTGACACATTCAGAGAAGGAATGAATGTGTCTCATGGATTCATGTCTTTTTACATCAGTTAAAAGATGTGCTCCTCTGACCATCCGAGCGTGTCACAGCCTGGACCAGACCCTTATCAAAGGACAATAAAACTTTCACACTGAACTGCAGCAGTATTTATGGCTAGAACAGCTTGTCCCCCTGCCATAGAGATAGTTCTGTTTCATATAACTTGTTCTTTTTTTTTTTTTTTTTTTTTTTTTTTTTTTTTCTTTTTACTGCACTATTCTAAGTCCTGTTGTGTATAAATACGTGACTCTTCAGATTTTGTGTTATACCATGCCTGATGAAGAGACCTGAGTAGTCTCGAAAGCTTGCAATTATTACCATCTTTTCAGTTAGCCATTAAAAGGTATCAACCACTGAGGACTCTCTGTTCTTTTAAACAATTTTTTTATCTCTACTGGCTAACACGGTACAAAGATATATTTTACTTGTATCAAAAATATAAGATGTCTTAACAATTAGGACAGTCCCTTTAAGAGTCCAAATGGGCCTTCAGTGTCATTTATGTTATAGTAGTCTAAAGCCAGAACACGAAAATAACCCAAAAACTAACCTCAAATGCTACAAGGTCATCGAAGTCGACAGAGCAGGCCGGTTCCTCCTCGGAGGGGTATCCCATGTCGTAGAGCTGCATGTCCAGATCTAGGGGGAAAATAGGTTGTAAGATTAGTATAGCGGGTTAATGAGGAATGGGAACAAATGGGGGGAATTCAGGACCCTCAACTATCGGTCAAAACAGCTCCAAAAAGAGGGTCTCACCCTGGAGGACCCAAGATATCCCTCCCTACATTACATATGTGCATTGCTTTTAATGGAGCAGATGTGTAATACCTTAGATCACCTGCGGGGTTGCTACAGGGAAACTTAACACTCGATTCTACCTTGGAGCTGATCGATTGAGGTCCTAGTAGAAGGACTTTCTTGCCGGATTTCAAACTAATGGAATAGTCCTGAATATATGTAGAATTTACTTTTTCGTTAAACCTGAAGACGCCCAGAATAAAAAAATTGCCCGATTTCTAGATAATCCGTCCCGCTGTGCATTCATAGAACGGTGTTATTACAGGCTGAGGGAAATGTGACTAAAATTTAGATTTTTCATTTTTGGAGCTGGAGAATAGAACATTCAGATCTACCTAAATTTCCAAGACGGGAGCCAGAAATAATATTTTACGGTCTCCAGACGTTCTATCGCTGGCTTTAAAGGAAACTGTGAATCATAAAAGGATGATGTAAAACGGTGCCAGGTCTGAGGTGGCCACTATAGAACGGTATAGAAGGAGTTAAGTCTCCTTGAGGGTTTCACTCAACCACCCAGTTAACATGGAGCAAGATTTAATAAATATTAGTAATATGGAGGTCTCCTTCAAGACGTTCTCCTGCTTTTAACTCTTTTTGAGCACCATTTCTTGGCCCACTGCCATATAGTGCTTGAATAATACCGTTATACAGAGTCCAATATAAAGTAATCTGGTAACAGTGCCATAGAATGACTAAATAAAACCGCTATAATGTTCATATGAAGATTCATGGTGGCCATATGGCTCACCCACCTGACCATTTATGGTGTCCACTTTAGAAGGGACAGATTATGTCCCCCATCTAGGATCTTGGGCCCCACACTCCAAAAACAAGAGTATACGTAGCATAGGAGGTATACTATAATGGGGCAGACTCAAAGTCATAAAACGAGGGTGTAGGGTATTAAGGAGTTGGGAGCAAACATGCCTCAGGTCAACCAGACCCAAGGAGAAAGGGTTTTTTGTAGTGCTACCTAAAATCAGATCCTGTCCCTGCCATGTATACCCCTTGATTAAAGGGGTATTCCGGTTGTAGAAGTTATCATTATCGATAGGATAAGCCAGAATAGGAACTCTTAACCCTGTTAAAATGGAGCGGCAATGCGCAAGAAAAAGCCAGGAGATCCTGTCCTGCCCTATAACACAAGGACAGCCCTGTGTAATTCTTTATTCAGCCTATGGAGGCACTGCAGGGAAACTGAACACTTATGGCCGAAGTTTCCTGAGCTCGCGAGACATAGTGTAGTAAAGTAAAAAGTAAAGACTCCTTTTACAGCCATTTTTTTCTTAATAACTAGAGCTCCCCTACACCAAGAACAAGACCCGCCCAGGCTAGGGAGACTATGCATGTTTTTTCTTAAAGACTATGGCTGAAGTTTCCTGATCACTAGAGATATTTTAAGTGTAGTAAAGACTCTTTTTACAGCCATTTTTTCTCTTAATGTATAAAGCTCACCTATACCAAGAACAAGACCCGCCCAGGCTAGGGAGAGTATGAATGCTTTTTCTTAAAGACTACAGCCTAAGATTCCCGATCGCTAGAGATATTTGAAGTGTAGTAAAGACTCCTTTTGCAGCCATTTTTTCTTAACAACTAGAGCTCCCCTATACCAAGCACAAGACCCGCCCAGGCTAGGGAGAGTATGCTTGTTTTTTCTTAAAGACTATGGCTGAAGTTTACTGATCCCTAGAGATATTTTAAGTGTAGTAAAAGTAAAGACTCTTTTTAGAGCCATTTTTTCTCTTAATGTATAGAGCTCTCCTATACCAAGAACAAGACCCACGCAGGCTAGGGAGAGCATGAATGTTTTTTCTCAAAGACTACAGCTGAAGATTCCTGATCACTAGAGATATTTGAGGTGTAGTAAAGACTCCTTTTACAAACATTTTTTCTTAAAGGTATAGAGCTCCCCTATTCCGAGAACAAGACCCGCCCAGGTTAGGGAGAGTATGAATGCCTTTTCTCAACTTTCCTACAAATATGGGAGTGTATAGGAAACTAAGCCACAGGATTGCAGATTAGATCAATCTTACAACAAACCACTGAATTGTTCTCTGTAACTTTCCAATGCAAATGCAAGCCGCTAATGGCTTACAGGTCAACCTCACGTTCTCACAGGGATGAGGGTAAAGCCAGGAGCAGGCAAATATTTCCGGCTTCAGGCGTTTCGTATGGAAATGGTTGCACCTGTCCTCATTTTAATGAATTCTATAAAAGTCAACAATTTTCTCATGCTGAAATCATTAAGGGGGTACTTCAGTAATCCTTAAAATAAATTAAAAATGGTCAGAAGCCATCATGGGCACTGAATGAATGGTTTTCCTCACTGCAGCTCTATCTGCCCCTCTCACAGCAAGAAATCTCAGCACATCTTAAAGCTTCAACAGCGGTCAGCTGTAGTTTATTGTAGTCAGTTGTGTGTACAACAAACACCAAAATAAAATGTTTTAGGGCCTTTAAAACATGACATTTGGCCCTCACTTTCCAGACTTTGACTGGAATTTCATTTGATCCTCTAATGAATGAGATTCGGACGTTTGCCTGACAAAGCCCATTCACGTTAACAAGGCAGATGGAGTCAATTTGGAATAAATTTGGCCTCCATCTTTTCCGTCCGACGCAAGAATTGCTATTGTGTCCACCTAAAACGGACACGATCGAACTCCTGACGAAGTCATGAAAGTGTGGGCCAAATGTGATGGGATTTGTTTTATTTGTTCTTTCTTCCCTCCCATGTAAATGTATCCAGTTACCAAAATGGCTGCTTATTACTGTGAACCAAATTTAGCAGCCCTCACCTTCATTCTGGATTTCCGAGATGCCCCGATAGAAATCACGGAAATTTATAACCCCCAGGCCAGCTGGATCCAGATAACCAGTGAGATATTTCACCTGTTAGAGAGGAAAATAAAACTTTCATTAATTGCATGGATTAAAGCAGATACAATAGCAGATCAGAGATTTACAAATCTAAAGCCATCTGTGCATAGAACCGGAGAAGATAAGCGGCTTCCAGATGTGTCTGATCGCGGCTTTTTCCTCTGACCGCGGAAAATACATGAATGCTCGACCAAGCGGAGTGCTTACGAGAACGATGAAAAAGATGGTAGAGCTGTCTGCTAAACGAATATTAGATTCCCAGGAGATAACCGGTGACAAGTGAATGGCAGCCACTTATCCTCTACGACGAGTGTTTTGCTTAGCCAAGATGTATGGTCGATATACATCTAGTTTGTATGGCCGCCAAAGAACGCTCCCAGCATCTGCTCACTCTGAACTGAACATTTTCCCATATGAAACACCCCCTTTAATTATGGATTTGGGCAACCAAGTATCCTGTCGAGTCTGACAGAAGAACTCCAATGGCGGCCATGTTGGTGATCAAGGAGACTCCCAGGCTAAAATCACATTATAATGAATATATTGGAAAATTCGAGCCTTAGACCTCCTTGTTACCCGATTCTTTAACGAGATTGTCCCAGGGGGCATACGGGTGTCCCAGTATAGAGTCCTCTCCCCAGGAGCCCACTCTATTAGTCACATCAAAAAGAAACATCTGTCTATTTTGAAGAAAATGGCCCTAACGATCGGCTTAGATTAGTATCCAAACAGTTTTCTGAGGCCTCGCTCCCACTTGAGAAGAATAGATCGCTCTGATTCTAGTGCAGAAATATAAATTCGCAACCCCCCTACATATATTATAAACTGGTATCCTTTAGTGCCTTTCATGTGGCGATGAAGTGCGTTTAAACTTTGTTTAACCTAATAAATAAAATGAAAAAACAACGTGGGTCCCCTCTATTTTTGATAACCAGCAAAGGTAAAGCAGACAGCTGGGGTGTGATAATATCAAGCTGGGAAGGCCCATAGTTATTGGGCCCTTCCCAGCCTAAAAATAGCAGCCCGCAGCCGCCCCAGAAGTGGCATGTCACAATAGATGGGCTAATTTTGGCACTTTACCTAAACTCTTTACTATTGCCCTGGTGCATCAGCGATCAGCGTTATGGTATTTGGGATTGATGTCAGCTGTGAGTTGTCCTGACATCAAGCCCTGGTGTTAGTAATTGACAGGCGTCTATCAGACACCCCCATTAGTTTAGTAAGCCAATAAGGGGGGGCGGGACACATATAGTTTATTGTTAGGGATGAGCGAGCGTACTAGTTACGTGGTCGAGCATTGGGGTTTTTGGATCTGACTAGCGTTCCGAGTATAGAGGAAGTTAATGGGAAACTTGAGCATTTTCAACCATAGATGCATTATTTAAAAAAAAAAAAAAAAAAAAAGACTTTTCTTGCGTTTTTCCCCCTGGTTCCCCAATTAAAAAAAAAAAATAAATAAATAAATAAAATCAAGAGCCCGTGTCCCTTGCTCGTTCACCAATCTATTGTAAAGCAAAGTTCCCACGCAGGTGCGACATAGTCCAGCACTTCTCCCGACGTTCCCAAACTCTGTTTATCAAAGGCTATGGAGCCTCGTTCTGAGGCTTCATAGACCTTTAACAACAGCCACTCCCCACTCGCACTGCACTCAATGAGATCTAGTGACTGAAGAGCGGATGTCAATGCTCATCAATAGCCAAGTCTCGCGGAGCGCAGCGTTAGCGGGGAGTGGTTGTTTAAGGTCTGTGAAGCCTCAGAACGAGGCTCCATAGCCTTTGATAAACGGAGTCAGAGAACGTCGTGAGAAGTGCTGGACTATGTTGGACCTGCGTGGTAACTTTGCTTTGTAATAGATTGGTAAACAATCGAGAGACGGGCTCTTGATTTTTTTTTTCCTCTGTTTATAGGGGGGTTTCAGGTTTCCATTTGTAGACTACGTCAGACCTGCATCATTTGTGTTTTATTTACAAAAAAAAAATTAAAAAAAATGTGTGTGTGTGTGTGTGTGTATTTTTACTTACTGGGGTAGTAATGGGGGTCTCTCATAGACGCCTCTCCCTTACTAGCACCAGGGCTTGAGAACAGCTGTGTTTTGGAACAATTCACAGCTGACATCAACCCCAAAAACCCTTGTCCCGATTACCAACGCACCAGAGCAAAATCGGTAAAAGCGCCAGAATTTGTGCATCTGATGTGAAGCACAATTTCTGCGGCTGCTATTTTTAGGTTGGGAAGGGCCAATTAACAATGGACCCCCCAGCCTGATATCAGTCCCCAGCTGTCTACTTTACCTTTGCTGGTTATCAAAAATAGCTGAGACCCCACATTGTTTTATTTAATCATTTAGTAGATTAAACAAGGCTATACACCATTTAGTGTCACATGAAAGGCAATAAAGGGTGC